>NC_048408.1:572445-583974 GCF_013103735.1 Etheostoma cragini
GTGATCTGACTGGACATCCCGTTCTACAAATGTTGAATATGACCTCATACTGTGTGTGTGTGTGTGTGTGTGTCTTACCGCCATAGCTCTAGTGAAGCCGATGACTCCATGCTTGGTGGCGGTGTAGACAGGCTGATGAGGAGAATGCAGGAAGGCTGAAGAAGAGGAAGAAACATGTTACCAGGGGCAACGCCTCGCATGAACAATCAGTGGAACCGCTGGAGGGGCCCTGGGTCCAGATGGAGTGAGATAAGCCTCGGCCCGACACATAATTAAAATCAAAAACAATGAAAAAGAACACTGTGAGAAAAACAGATTATGTCCTGGCAACTGTACTCTAAATCATATTCATAATTCCTTCTCAAAACAAATGCTTCCTACAATTTAATCCCAAAATCTAAATACAGATTAACACTATATTATCCCATATTTCTACGGACTTTAATAACCCTGAGGGTTCCAGAGAAAATACACGTTAATAATAATTACACATTTGTTAGAGAAGGTTGTGAGATCGCAGTGTGCTGTCAAGGACACAACATACACAACTCAAGTTGTGAACTAATTTACATTTTATTAATATGGTCTGCATCCACAAACCCAAAGAGTCTGATGATTGGCATCATTTAAAACACACACAGACACACACACACACACACACACACACACACACACACAAATGTACGCACGCACATATTCTTTACCAGCAAAACATATACTTGAACATGATGGAACAAGTCTGCTGTTGGGAATGGGAAGTACGCAGATACACACACAACCACAACCACACACACACACACACACACACACACACACACACACATCTTGTTATCAAATGACAACAAGATAAGTGGGAAATGATTGCTATGTGACTGTTTCCAGATCTACGGGATGATAACTTCCTCTGAAATCTGATTACCTAACAGAGAGAAAAGAAACGCTCACAGCTCACCGTACGTGCACCAGAACATTACAATGATTTCATTAAGCGGACACTTTAGCATAAAGTTGACTGGATTCAACTTTATGCCGTTTTTAAGGAATAACGCTATGTGAGAAAGTTGCTGTATACGTGGTTGCACAAACGATGCATCCATAACACTGATCTCCGATGCCATGTCCTAAAATAGATCCTGATAGTTGGGCTTTGGCTCCAGGCTATAGACCAGACCGGCCTCGCGTTATCCACGAGGCTCCCTTTTGGAGTCCCTTTGGGAGAGAAACATGACAAATGCTATAAAGCTGTTGTTGAGTAGCGGGTTAATCCAGACTGTCAGGCTCATATGATACTTTTAGATTATATATGCAGTATTTCATATCCACTATCAGTGTGGTAAATCACTGAATGCTGCTGGTTACAATTACAACTGATGGATAAAACTCAGCCTTTATGTGTCCTGCTAACCCGCTCTGTACACATTGATAAAATTTAATTTTATGTAAAACATGAATATATAACACAGAACATTTCCTTCTTTATTGACCGGTGCAATATTTGAAAATCAATTGTTTTTCTTACATTACATTTATATCTAAAATAGACTTCAACACATAATTTATTAACTGTATTTGCGTTAAAATGACATTTAAAACATCTTTTTAGTCTAAGTTAACATGAGAGCTAAAATAAAAATGGACACCACGCAGTAGGCCTCAGATCCAAAGGTTGGCTACTAATAACAGTTGAATTATTAAAAAAACGTGATTCAATCAGATATGTATGTCCAGATGAGCAAAATGCAGTCACTGTGTTGGCTCATTGGTCCACTTGGGAGAAGACCTAACTTCATTTATTAAGGTATCGCATAGGCTCAGGTTAATAAGGCAAGGTCAAAAATAAGTAATAATAGTAGATATGGCTACAAAACAAGCCTTTCTTACACAAGAAACAGTTCCATACAAATGTGATCCAAACAACCGCTTCATGTCAGGGCTTGACCAAGGACCCATATGTGCCGGTCTGATGCACGTCAGTGATATGGTTGGAGACATCTGCCATAGACTAAATATTTCTGTCTACCACAAAGCCACTGCAACAGCCTCTATCTGACTCCTCTATTGAGCCCAATGCATGCTGGGTACCTAGAGGAGATTTCTTTTAGACTGCAAGGGAAGTATGAAAATAGTCAAATATGTACTATTGTGTTAACATTTACTCTTTACTCTCGGTGTATGACGCATCTGACATCTCTAATACAACCCCCAGGAGCCCTGAACAGGTGACGGATCAGTTTGGTTAGGGTTAGAGACTAGGACCATACCCTACCCACCTCCTCATGTGGAATTAAGAACGGGGGGCCACTAGAGGGTGCTGCCTCTTTAAAGATAAATAGGAAAGGTGAGAGGAGGACAGACCGGAGGACAGTCTCTACACAGAGTCCCGTTGAGGCGTTGTATGTCTGCAGTCTAACCACACACACACACACACACACACACACACACACACACACACACACACACACACACACACACACACACACACACACACACACACACACACACACACACACACACACACACACAGTTGCGAGGTACAGTTAGTAAGTTGGTACAGTTGGGGGTGTCACACACCAAAAGGCATGAGACATATCCACTGTGTCCACATATTCACAGAGGACTGAAGAACTGACATCTTTTGATTGCTTGAATTAAGAACATGTCATGTTCTAATGACGAGAGCAATGACCCCTGCTGAATAATAATAACTGCTTCTCTGTGGTCTTTGCTTCATGAAAGGATTCAAGAGCTATTGTTGTAGGTCACAGTCCAGTAGTTTGACTTATAGCATTTGTCTGAAAACCTGTCATGGTTATGTATGTTTTTTGTCTTGTGTTTCCCACATTACACACTAGAGGAAGACCGTCATGGTTTTCATGCTTCCACAGATCCATGTTGTTATGAAAGAATCCCTGGAGGACAGACTGAGAGAAGACAGAGCAGCCCTTTCTACTCTACTGTAAGAAACAATCTAGGGAAGTTGTCCCCACATTTAAAATTCAGTATAAACAATTTGAGACACTTTGAGACAACGACAAACTGCTAATCATGCAGCCCTCCTAACACCTGAACTCACGCAACTCTGCAGCAGCTTTCTGTACATGTCTTTATCACTTTGGTGTTTATGTTATAGTCAGAGGTAGTCAAAAATTGTACTCAAGTAAAAGTACTGTTACTTCAGAATAATATGACTCAAGTAAAAGTAAAAGTAGTCATTCAAATAATTACTTAAGTAAGAGTAAAAAAGTACTTGATGTAAAAACTACTCAAGTTGTGAGTAACTGTTGAGTAATGTCTGATTTACTTCTTATCAGACAGACTGAAATACAAAATAATCATCTTTAGGCAAATTATTGTTCATCCAATCGATAAAATAAATTAAAATTAATTAATTTATAACAAAATAACTTAACTGAGAGACTTGTCACATCCAATTTGGATGGCTACCGCATGTGCAAAACATACTGTGTGTAACCTAAAAGACAAACATTCATCTCTCCACAGCAAAAACTACAATTACCGCTTCATGTTTCCTCAAGTTAGATGTTGAGTTTTCGAACGCTCACATGTCTGTTTGTTTTGGTCGACACAGAAGACGTTGCGTAATGTAGCTGCTGTTTTGCACTTTTCCCAAGGTGACCATGCTTTCACTATGAGGCCGGGGGGTTCCTCCACGTCTGTGTTGCCTTAGCAACGGTTGATTCTGACGTCTTTGTTTTGCAACGACTGTAAAGCTAACCTGTCCCGCACATAAACATATACAGTCTATGGTCCCGCCGCTGAGATCGAGTATGGTCACGTGACTTCACAACGACGTTTGATTGGTGAAACACAGTCACGTAGTAGAGTCTTCAGCGGAAGACTCTCTCTCTGTCAAAATAAAACATTAAAATGAGACGTACGCGGGGGTAAAAACAATGATGCGTAGAATACCAAAGAGGTAAAAAGAAAAGTAACGAGTTCTTTGCAGCCTGATGTAGCGGAGTAAGAGTACAGTTTCTTCTTCACAAATCTACTCAAGTAAAAGTAAAAGTATAGTGATTTAAAACTAATCCTAGAAGTAACATTTTTTCAAAAACTTGCTCAAGTAAATGTAACGGAGTAAATGTAACTTTGCTGTGGATAGGTGGATGTTTGTCTTTTAGGTTACACACCGTATGTTTTGCACATGCAGTATCCATCCAAATTTGATGTGACAATCTCTCACTTAAGCTATTTTGTAATTAATTAATGCATTTTAATTTATTTTACTGATTGGATGGATATTTTTGTCTGATTGATGCTTGTGATAAGAAATAAATCAGACGTTACTCAACAGTTACTCACTACTTGAGTAGTTTTTTCATCAAGTACTTTTTTACTCTTACGCAAGTAATTATTTGGATAACTACTTTTACCCTTACTTGAGTCAAATTATTCTGAAGTAACAGTACTTTTACTTTAGTACAATTTTTGGCTACTCTACCCACCTCTGGTGAGAGAGTGGGTGTGTGTGAGAGTGAGTCTGGGTGTGTGTGTGTGTGTGTGTGTTTGTTTGCGAGCGTCTGTGCTTGTGCATGTGTGTGTGCGCGCGTGCGTCTGTGTGCATGTATATATGTAAGTGTATGTGTGAGAGTGTGTGTGTGCGTGCATGTGTGTGTGTTTATGTGTGTGTGTGTGTGTGTGTGTGTGTGTGAGCTCTGTTCTTTCATTCCAGTAAAGTTAAGTTCTCTTTCTGAAACCCAAACTAACACCACGATGATACCATATGGTCTGGTGCCAAATTTGTATTGTATCATGAAATATCCTTTCAAAATGTTATATTTATGAATAATATCTTCTTGAGTATGTTTAAGGGAACTGATTATACACACCAAAGTAGATTTTATGAGTTCCTCAGCAAACAGGAAAAAGTATGAGCAAGTCTGAGGAGCTGTGAGTTAGCAGTGAGCTAGCAGATAGCAGCAGAAGGTGGAGTTCCCATTTCAGTCAATTCCTTCAACATTTTGCTTCTGAATATTCACTTGCACAAAAGAATTGAAATATATTGATGTTTTTTTAAATCATATCACTTATTTTGTCTGTGTTTTTTGTTAATGCTGTTTTAAGTATTTTGTGTAGCCTACACATACTAAATCACTCATATGTCACCCTCACTGAGCCATGTACACCAATATCTCTTTCTGTGGTTTCCACTCCCAAGACACCTTGTCCATGGAGATGGACAAATCTTTAACTAAGTAATAATATAAACGATATTATAAAAATAAATTAGCCCTACATTGGTTATGTCCACTATCATATAGCTGAGTAAATGCTGTGCCTTTACTGTTGTCACACTGTTACTTGGTAGGATTCGTTGAAACCTATCCCCATGCAGTTCTTCAGTGTGATTGTCAGTTTAAAAGGCATAGATCACACCTTCATTATGAACTGTGTGTGTGTGTGTGTGTGTGTGTGTGTGTGTTAATGTGTGTTACCTGCCATAGAGGATACATTGATAATGGTGCCTCCTTCCTTCCCGTGCTCTTTACTCATGTGTTCCAGTGCTAAGTAGGTCCCTTTAATCACCGAGGTCTGGAAAGAAAAAGAGCCAACATGGTCACGGTGGAAATCTGGCATGGAAGTAAAACTGCAACGTGAAAGTGAAACTACTGATAAGCAACGATATTTTTAATTGTGTGAGTTCTCTGTAACGTATGTGAAAACCCAACCGATACCACACATGCTGTTTAGTGAGTGACGCACTGGTAATGCACTACTACTTGCTGTGTCATAATGGAATACAATTTTACGCAAAGTTTTACAAGAAAATTATTGAAAATGTCATGATTAGGGAAAAATGGATGGAAAAACGGGTCTCCTCAGGAGGGGGGCTGGCGTCTCCCTTAGGGATAGGGTGAGAAGCTCAGACAGGACGTCCAGCTGGGAGGAGGCCTCGGGAAAGACCCAGGACTAGGTGGAGGGATTATATCTCCAACCTGGCCTGGGAACGCCTCGGGATCCACTCAGTCGGAGCTGGTTAATGTGGCTTGGGTAATGGAAGTTTGGGGTCCCCTGCTGGAGCTGCTGCCCCCCGATACACATTAAGCATTACACATTATCAGCAGAACAAGCTGTCCCACAGTGTTACTAACGGTGGATAAAAAGGTCATATCAGACATCACCAACTACCTGTTATTTTAGTAAACTATTGAAACAAAAACATTAGATTTCCCAAATGCGCTCAGGAAACACAAGCTTTCTACCTCGTCTTGACCGTTAATCACATTTTCCGATTTAAAGACAGCAACAAGAAAAGCATCAGAAACAACTAAAAATATCATCAAAAAGAATAAATATCACCAGGCATCCTGCTGGACTCCCAAAGCCCCTGGTTATGGGGGTGTCTACATTGAAGAAGGTTTGCAGCAGAACGGCCCCTCAGGTTTACAAGTTTTGAAGCTTGTCCCTTCTTGCAGACCCTCACCTACCAGCAGTTCCTCTAGATTTATCACTGATATTCACTTGGTAAATCCTGCCCTAACACCCTGATCTTTGACTCACAGAGCTACTAACAGCCCCTCACCCCTAACCCTCTTGTCTCTACCATCGGCTACTTTTACGACCAACACGACTTCATCTATGGTTTGATATTGCCACCATTAGTTGATTTTGGGTAGACTTGTTCTCTAAACTTTTCAGAGGACGTCCATGCAAAAAGACAGCTTCAAAGCCACGTCTTCCTCTTACCACAGACTTGACCCAGTCAGCATACACATCATCCGCTGTAGATACATAACTCCTCATGTTGCTCAAATCTCAGAAGCCATGTTCTTGGGACTTTTCCAGTTTTTGCAGATGCCAGAAGCAAGATAAGCAAATATATTTCACCAGCGTGGATGAAGTCCAATCATTTGGACATTCCAGAGCGTCACTTTGACAGATCTCTTCATTTCTGAGTTTGCACAAGTGGCTACTCAATTCTGCTTCTACAAGCACTTCCGCCATGTAGACTCCTTGTCTGGCATTTCTTTGGATCATCACCTCTGACACTACTGTCGCCACGTCTGGCCTTCAAAGACATCCCTGAACACTACTGTTAAAAAATCACGGGCTGTCAATTGTTAAGCGCTACATCCTTTCATATCATCCTCTGCCTTTGAAATGGTATCCCAGAACAATTAACGCAACCATGGGCCATTAGTCTCCACGGCTACATTCGTATCACAACAGTCTCAGCTCTATTCTTTCGAGTTTTAAGTAACTGGAGGTTTTGGGGGTTCATTGTGCCCAGTTGCTATGGCGGATTCCCTACTAAAGCTTCCCCACATCAATTCAACTGATGAATACAAGCAATTTTATGTCTCGTATACATAGCGTGACTTGTCCACATTCTAATCATCTTTCATTATTGAATTGTTCAAACGTATCTGGTTGATGATTTGGTCCTTTCTAGTAAATTGCATTCTGTTGTGGCTTGATTTATTTGTTGTGGTTTAAGTGGCCATTTTTTAACATAAGGACTGACCAATCGTGACAGTCTCCTTTCTACCTGTGGGTCATGAGCGAAAGGCTGCAGGCGTTGGCTCGTTTCAAGACTGGCATGGAGATCTACATTTTTAATAATAAAAGCAACATGAGCAACATGATGCGTAATCCGTCCCAAGTCCCAGACAAAAACTTTCCCTACAGGATTCCCAAACTGCAATGGCGAGGAGAGCCCCTAAAAGGGTGAAAGTGGTGACTGTTACTAACCATGATTGCTACCGCCTATTGCACCCACCTATGCCTTTTTTTCTAACACCAACCCACGCCCAAATGTGCAACAGGTGAGCCAAGGAAGCTATAAGATAATTTGGATCACTCCCGACGCATTTGGCAGGGAGCACCTGGCTGTGCTGCTTGTTAATAGAGTTACCATGGCATCTGGGAGATGGTGGACAAAAACTTGTTGGTAACACAGGTTGGTAGTAAGAGGGCTGCCACAACTTGGGAAAACCAAAAAAAGGTTGCAAAGTACTGTGCCAAATCTGCTATTTTTGGCAGATGCCACATATGGTGGAGAAGTTGCTACTTATTCCCCTAAAACCTGAGTATTGTGCTTATTAAGTGAAATTGTGAAGACCTTCTGCATGCCACTGGTTCATGAGTTTGCGTTTGTATTGTTCTGTATCTCTAATATTTGTGTCCCTGTACCATTTTTCTTCATATGTATAAACATAAATAGTTAAAATGTGTCTTGTTGTTGTTTAAGGGTGTTGTGTCTGTTGATGGTAAAAAACTGACTAGGCTTAAAATTCTTCATCTTTTCATCTTACCAGGTTGACTTGTATGGTCTTCTCCCAGTTCTTTTCATTGTTGATGCCGGCGTTGTTGATAACAATGTCCAGACGACCAAACTGGTCTACCGTGCTCTGGAATGCATCTATTCCACAGAAACAAAAAGCTTCAATTAATGACGGAAAACATTGACACAGAATTGTACAAGAGCTGAAAAGCATGGTTTTCATGGCTGTTACCACACTCTCCTGTTTTTGATCTTACCTCCCCAACAGACAAGAGTTTATCAACAACTGAACCTCCTTCACTGCTCTTCTGTAACAAAGCGTCCCCTAAGTTTCGGTGATTGGGCCTCTCCTATTGATCCTCTACATCGTGCCGCTCATAAATAAACGAAAACAAGATCTCCACTTGATCCACTAGGCCGATGAGGTCCAGATCTACATTTACACCAAATTCATCACCACGGTTACCTTCAGACCAACTGCCTCACTATACATTCGTTAAACCTGGATGCAAACTAACTTCCTCCAACTCAATTACAATTAAAGTTGCAAGCTGTTGCAAGCTGTCCCTAATGAAAAAGAAACCCTCTGCGGAATGCTATGTTGTTAACACAAGATTCTACATCAAACGGTTTGTTAGTTATAACAGTTTTGCACGCATATTTATGAACTCATTAAATCATAAAATCTTTCACCCAGTCTGATGTATATGCAAACTTTGGTGACTTTTTGAGTATGTTTAGCCCCTTTAAAAGGCGATTAATTTCACGTAATAATAATTCCCTCAGTTTCAATAGGGTTACGGTCATTGGTGCGAGGGCCCTAAGAAATCTAACATGATTATCACTTGCCCAAATCCATCACAAAGACCCAACCACAATTGTATACCCTCTGTCAACAACTCAACACTCTCTCCGTCACCGTAAATCTTTTGGTAGTCATTCTGGACAGCAACATGACTACATCACATCAACCAAATCACGAGAACGGCCTTCTTCCACATCCAAAATTCTGGTCATCACTCTGCAGGATCTCTGATCCACGCCTTTGATTCATCAAGAATTGACTACTTCAACAGCCTCCTCTATGATTTATCTGCAAAAGCCTTAAATAAACTTTAATACATCTAAAACTGGCTCCCTGTTCTCCAGCACATTCAGTTTAAAGTCCACCTTACCCACAAAGCCCTCCATACCCAGGCTCTACCTGCCTCCCAGACCTGCTCCACTGCCACAATCCCCCCGAAACATCCAAGCACAGGACTCAGGACCAAGCACCGTGCCTGGGGTGACATAGCTTTCAGCATCGCAGCTCGCTCTGAAACTCCTTACTCCCGACCTGGACACATTGAAATTACTCATCAAAACTTACCTCTTCAGATTAGCCTTCCACCTAAAGTAGTCTTACATATTATCTATTGATAGTTGCTGGTTTCCTTGTTTCACTTTTAATATCCTTGTTTTATGTGCTGGTTTAATTGCTTTGCTTGTTTTTAATGTGAGTAATGTACTGGTTTTAGTGTAAATTAGTGCTATGAAAAGCCCTATATGAATAAAAAAGTAACAGTAGCTCAGTCTGTTAGGACTTGGTTTGGGAGGGTTGCTGGTACAACCCCCTTGAGCAATGGGCAGCCCCCTCACCTTGACATCTCTCCATCAGTGCATGTATCTAAGAGCTGGGCTTAAGTGTGGATTTCTGGCCTGTGTGTAATGTGTGCTTTGACTAAATGAAAGTGAAACTTTCCCTTTGCAGGATGAATACATTTAGTCTTCTTTCTCCTCTCCAGGATCACCTCAGTGATCACAGTAATACGGGGGTCACAGCATAGACTCAATGTAAATAAACAAGTTAGCATCGTAAAATACACTTCCTTCAAAATGGACAGAAACCAAAATAAAACTATGAAAAGCCATTTTGGGTTGTCTTCCCAAATTTTCAACAACCATAACTCTAGTTTTGGTTGAAATAAACAAATAATTCACCGATTTACATGTGAAACTATGTAAGTACAAGTCTGGTGGGTTTAGCGCTAGAATCCTCTTTTTCTGGTTAAACAAAAAGGTCTCAAAGAGGGTTTAAAAAGGTCTGTCTCCGTAGGGATCCTTTCCATATTGTTTCTTACACTTAGAACTCATAACTTTTAGTGGACCAAATTGCCAATGCACAATGTCATAATGCAGGCCGATCTGTGGCTTAAAACTGGGCACATCAGGGCAGTACAGCCCGATCCGGCAGAGGAGAGTTCTAACCCGACCAGACTCCTCTTTTTACCCTGTCTCTCTTAGTTAGGGACTTCCTTTGACAACAGAGTCCGATTACTTGCTTAGACAACAAACGGGAGCGGGACGGGATCCGGTAGTCTTTCTTTAGGGGGACAGGATTTGTGTTGGGGGGCAGTCATGTGATCGGGACACGCCGGGAGCATTATGGTGGGTTGGGATGGAAGCAACAATTTATTCCCGTGTCACCCTCTACCTGTGACATCCTGCAGTGCCCCGCTATGCAATGAACTACTACAACTACTATTTCTATTCACTGTTCCATTATCGTTTACTGTGATTGTTATTGGCACTATTCATCACACCCATAACCGGCCCGACACCGCCTACCAAGAGCCTGGGTCTGTCTCAGGTTTCTTCCTAAAAGAGTTTTTCCTTGCCACTGTCACACTAATTGCTTGCTCTTTGTGGAATTACTGGAATTGTTGGATCTTTGTAAATCATAGAGTGGTCTAGACCTGCTCTATCTGTAAATTATAGAGCGGTCTAGACCTGCTCTATCTGTAAATTATAGAGCGGTCTAGACCTGCTCCATCCATCCATCCATCTTCGACCGCTTATCCGGTATCGGGTCGTGGGGGCAGCAGCTCCAGCAGGGGACCCCAAACTTCCCTTTCCCGAGCCACATCAACCAGCTCCGACTGGGGGATCCCGAGGCGTTCCCAGGCCAGGTTGGAGATATAATCTTGCCACCTAGTCCTGGGTCTTCCCCGAGGCCTCCTCCCAGCTGGACGTGCCTGGAACACCTCCCTAGGGAGGCGCCCAGGAGGCATCCTTACCAGATGCCCGAACCACCTCAACTGGCTCCTTTCGACGCGAAGGAGCAGCGGCTCTACTCCGAGCTCCTCTCGGATGACTGAGCTTCTCACCCTATCTCTAAGGGAGACACCAGCCACCCTCCACCCGCCTGGTAGATCGAGAGCTTTGCGTTCTGGCTCAGCTCCCTTTTCGTCACAACGGTGCGATAAACGGAATGTAATACCGCACCAGCTGCTCCGATTCTCCGA
>NC_048408.1:584074-590559 GCF_013103735.1 Etheostoma cragini
GGACCACATCATCTGCAAAAAGCAGCGATGCGATCCTGAGCCCACCAAACTGCAACCCCTCCCCGCCCCGACTACGCCACGATATCTTGTCCATAAATATTATAAACAGGATTGGTGACAAAGCGCAGCCCTGGCGGAGGCCAACCCTCACCTGGAACGAGTCCGACTTACTGCCGAGAACCCAGACCCAGCTCTCGCTTTGGTCATACAGAGATTGGATGGCCCTGAGAAGGGACCCCCTCACCCCATACTCCCGCAACACCTCCCACAGTTTCTCCCGGGGGACCCGGTCATACGCCTTCTCCAGATCCACAAAACACATGTAGACTGGTTGGGCATACTCCCAGGCTCCCTCCAGGATCCTTGCGAGAGTAAAGATCTGATCCGTTGTTCCACGACCAGGACGGAATCCGCATTGTTCCTCTTCAATCCAAGGTTCGACTATCGGCCGAACCCTCCTTTCCAGCACCTTGGAGTAGACTTTACCAGGGAGGCTGAGAAGTGTGATACCCCTGTAATTGGCACACACCCTCTGGTCCCCCTTTTTGAAGAGGGGAACCACCACCCCGGTCTGCCACTTCTTAGGCACCGTCCCAGACCACCACGCAATGTTGAAGAGGCGTGTCAACCAAGACAGCCCCTCCACACCCAGAGCTTTGAGCATTTCTGGGCGGATCTCATCAATCCCTGGGGCTTTGCCGCTGTGGAGTTGTTTGACTACCTCAGCGACCTCCACCAGGGAAATTGACGACAATCCCCCATCATCCTCCAGCTCTGCCTCCACCACAGAGGGCGCGTCAGCTGGATTTAGGAGTTCCTCAAAGTGCTCCTTCCACCGCTCTATAACCTCCCCAGTTGAGGTCAACAACGTCCCATCCTTACTGTATACAGCTTGGATGAGTCCCAGCTTCCCCCTCCTGAGGTGGCGAACGGTTTTCCAGAAGCACCTTGGTGCCGACCGAAAGTACTTCTCCATGTCTTCTCCGAACTTCTCCCACACCCGCTGCTTTGCCTCTGTCACGGCAGAGGCTGCAGCCCTTCGGGCCCGTCGGTACCTTGCAACTGCCTCCGGAGTCCTCTGGGATAACATATCCCGGAAGGACTCCTTCTTCAGTCGGACGGCTTCCCGGACCATCGGTGTCCACCAGGGTGTCCGTGGGCTACTGCCCCTTGAGGCACCTAAGGCCCTTAGCCCACAGCTCCCCGCCGCAGCTTCAGCAATGGAGACTTTGAACATTGTCCACTCAGGTTCAATGCCCTCAGCCTCCACAGGGATGCACGAAAAGCTCCGCCGGAGGTGTGAGTTGAAAGTCCGTTGGACAGGGGCCTCCTCCAGACGTTCCAAATTTACCCGCACTACACGTTTGGGCTTACCAGGTCTGTCCAGAGTCATCCCCCATCCCCTGACCCAACTCACCACCAGATGGTGATCAGTTGACAGCTCTGCCCCTCTCTTCACCCGAGTGTCCAAAACATACGGCCTCAGATCAGATGAAACGATTATAAAATCGATCATTGACCTTTGGCCTAGGGTGCTCTGGTAGACCTGCTCAGTCTGTAAATTATACAGTGGTCTAGACCTACTCTATCCGTAAATTATAGAGTGGTTTAGACCTGCTCTGTCTGTAAATTATAGCGTGTTCTAGACCAGCTCTATCTGTAAATTATAGCGTGGTCTAGAGCTATCCTAACTGTAAAATGTCTCGAGATCACTCTTGTTATGAATTTATACTATAAACAAAATGTAATTGAATTAAAAAAAAAAATGTTATTCCTATTTCTGTCACTTAAACACAAAAACAAAATTAATCTTAACGTTTAACTCTCTCTGCACCGCCGTTCTCTCCCTTTCTGTCTGACAAATCTGCAGGCTTCTGGGGGGTGCAAATCTTTTTCTTAAAAAAACAATTGTTGTGAAGTCAACAGTAAAGCCCAACTTTGCTTCTAATTAAATGAAACAAAGAGAAAAGTTCTCCTCTTATCTTAAAATTGTCATTAAAAAAATAAATATGATGTTCATCAATTTAAAAGACAATTTTGCAATGAAGAAAGTCTCCAGTTTATTATTAAACTTTTAAGACTGTGAAAATACGTCATTAGAAAGACTTCACCTTCCAATTTCGCGTGGCTGGTGTCTCGCTGTATATTGTACAGGGGATGGAACGCTTAGAGGGAGGAGTTATAAAGTTTGATGGCCACAGGCCGGAATACAACATCACTAGCCTTGCGGATCAGTTTGTTGAGTCTGTTGGCTTCCCCTATCCTCAAACTGCTGGCCCAGCATGCAACTGCAAACAGGATAGCACTGACCACCACAGACTCATAAAACATCCTCAGCATTGTCCTGCAGATGTTGAAGGACCTCAGCCTCCTCAGAAAATAGAGACGGCTTTGGCCCTTCCTGTAGAGGGCTTGAGTGTTCTTGGCCAAGTCCAGTTTATTGTCCAAGTGCACTCTCAGGTCCAGTATTCGTAGTCCTCCACAATGTCCACACTGACCCCCTGGTTGGAAACAGGGCTCACTGGTGTCTTGGCTCTCCTTAGATCCACAACCAGCTCCTTAGTCTTTGTCACGTTGAGCTGTAGATGGTTCTGCTCACTCCATGTGACAGGGTCCCCCACCACAGCTCTGTACTCAGCCTCGTCACCCTCGCTGATACATCCAACCACAGCAGAGTCATCAGAAAACTTCTGAAGATGGCAGGACTGTGTGTGGTAGTTGAAGTTTGTGGTGTAGATGGTGAATAGGAAGGGAGAGAGGACGGTCCCCTGTGGGGCCCCAGTGTTGCTGACCCCGCTGTCTATCACACAGTGTTGCAGGCGCACACACTGTGGTCTGCCCGTCAGGTAGTCAACAATCCAGCACACAAAGGGGGATCCACCTGCATCGCTGTGATCTTCTCTCACCCAGCAGGGCCGGCCGGAGGGTTTTGAAAGCACCGGAGAGGTCAAAAAACATAACCCTCACCGTGCTCACCGGCTTGTCCAGGTGGGCGTAGATGCGGTTGAGCAGGAAGATGATTGTGTCCTCAACTCATAGTCGGTGCATGTAGTTAAACTGGAGGGGGTCCATGACGGACACCATCAGGGCCTGCAGCCTTATTAGAGTGGAGTCTGGTCAGCTGTCTTCTCAACTGGTCCGCAGCGAGGCACGCAGAGGTCACAGGTGGGGTAGGGGGAGGGGAGGAGGAGTTAACCTGAGAGCCAGTGGAGGGGGGAGTGGGGATCTCCCAGGAGGAATGTGAGGGACAGTGAGGGGGGGGAGGGTGGAGTAGTGGGGTTCGAGGTGAGTTAGTGGGGGGACAGGCAAGAGCACTGAGAGATGTAGTTCACTGAGAGATGTAGTTCACTAAGACATGTAGTCCACTGAGAGATGTAGTTCACAGAGACATTTAGCCCATTGAGAGATAGAGTCAGAGAGATGTAGTCCACTGACAGATGTACTCCACTGAGAGATGTAGTCCACTGAGCGCTTTCACACTAAGCTAAGGGCTCATACTACAAACCTACAGCTAACTGAGCCTTTCTTCAGTTGAAAAATTATCTTTTAAATTGAGAAACATATTTGTAATCCATGGCTCAATTGAAACGGGAGCAAAAAATAACTTGCCTTTCCCTGTTCCCTCCCGTTCATATTTTTTCAGAATTAAGGCCCCATGAGGTCTACTGTAAGGGGCGGGATTTCGGCTATGCAGAAGAGAAATCAGTCTACACAAATCATCTGAGAAGTGTTTGATGGTAATATATTTGTGCTTTAGAAAATAATCATTTTAAAAGCATCACAAAGTAAGCTGTATTTCCCTCTCCCAACTGTACCATGACTGATTCAAGTAGCTAAAAAACATGAGTTCTGCTGGTGCACAGCTGGACTTGAGTATGTGATGTTAGCTGAACATGACGTGTAAAGCCCATTTCTAGAACTTAAGGTAATTTTTATGCATACGTTGTATCTGAATTCTCATGAGACATACCCATGTTGACTGGCTTGGTTTAGATTTCCAAAAAGAGGGTTGAACCCTGATCAGATAACCAGGGCCCAACCCTGGTCAGTGGTTTCAAAGAGGTAGGCTATACGTGAGTTAAATAAACAGCTGAAAGGAGACACCTGATGTGGTAAAACCTGCTAAAACGGCTTTCTACACTTAGAGACAAACACACACACACACACACACACACACACACACACACACTGTGTGTCCACATCAGTACTATCACACAGTCAGGAGCAACAGCAAACAGCATTCCACAGCCGTTAGCCTGCAGGGATTTACTTTTTCAATGTCAGACAATGAAACCCTGTTCCTCTCTCACTCAGACACAAATTCAATCACACACTGTATTCGCTTCATGTCTTTCTCACCCAAACACAGATACACACCCACACACACAGCACTGACACATCTGCAGGAGTTAAGAAGTAAGTGTGCAAAACTGAAATCGACTACAGTAAAAATAAATGACCATGTGACTCCAAGGCAAGACTCGACTGGTTGAGCCTCAGCTGGACCACGAGTGCAGCCAGTCGCTGAAATCCACCTGAGTGGCAACAACAACTCTCCCCCAACAAGGATTTTGTTGAAGTCACTTCCTCATTCAGCATGAGTAGGTGTAAATGAGTATGCAAAGTACATATACTGTATACATACTGTATTCTGTAGGCTGGAGACATATTAGGTGGCTTCACGCTGTGCAACAGCCCCGGTGTGTTTGACTTTTTCATGTAGTGTCACTCAACAATGCCTGTGTTGTGAAAGCTTTGTGGTCAGTCGAACAGACAGTATTACCTCTCAGCGCGTCTCCGTTGGACACATCACATAGGATAAAGTTGCAGTTGCCCTCTCCAAACTCGGCGTCCAGCTGGGCCTTGCTCTCTTCACCACACGTCTTGTTCAGGTCAACCACGGCCACCTGAGGGACCAAACTCTGTTTGTCATGTGGACTCTTTAAGGTCTCTCACACAGACACACACACACACATATGCACACAGAAACACACATGTGCACACCCATGCACACACACAGCAGAGGTGGAGAATCCTTTTGTCCAAAACATGGTACTATAAGGATCTAAGGAGATACTGCTTTGGTTACCGTGTACTGCAGTAGTGTGTAGTAGTGGCTCAGCTCACAGCTCAGTAGCACACAAGACTAATGACATGTTCACTCTGCCGCAAATAGCCCAGTGTCACAGGGTGTGAAGGAAGTTCTCAGAAACTACTTTAGCACTTTCAAAAGCCTTTTTGCTCGTCCTTTCTTGCCTTCAGAATGCAAGTCTCCTTCACTTTATAACTGCAAGTTTACCAAACAATGCCAACAATGTCTCATCACAAAACATTAAAACATTTATAATATCCTTCATGCAAGACAAGTTTACACTGGCCCTGTTTCAACGTACTGACCTAAAAACCTGTAAAAAAAAAAAAAGCAATACAGCAGTGCAGTGAGAATTGAGGATGAGTATGAAAAATGTGCAGTAGAGACAACATGTTTCACATAAATGTCCATAAACAGATTTAAAGTGGCTAGCTGTGTTGGGTAGTTGAGTCCTCAGCTGACAGGTAACAGCTGGACAGCAGGCCCCAGGTGGGGCAGCTGGACCTGGACTCACCTTGGCGGCGCTCTGCAGCAGGGAGTGGACCACCGCTCTGCCGATGCCCTGAGCCCCCCCGGTCACCAGAGCCACCTTCCCATTCAGAGACATGACGTCTTCCTCCCTCTGTCTCTCGCTCTTTACCTTTGCTTTTCTCTCTCTTCCTTCTGTGTGTGACTGACGTTTCTTTTCTGTAGAAGGCTTTCTCACCCTCGTGTGTTTTCTTTCTTATAGCTGCTCTGTTTTCCCTCCCTTCTTCCCTCCCTCCCTCCCTTTCTCTCTCTCTCTCTCTCTCTCTCTCTCGCTCTGCTTATCAGTCTATACAAACAGTGCACTGTGTGTCAGAGAGAGAGAGGGAGGCTAAGTAAACTGGAGGATAATAATTACAGGTTTTATTCAGCCTGTTGTACCTGCCCTGCTGCCTTCACACCTCCTCCTCCCCTTTCTACACACTTTCGCTCCCGTCTTCCTCCTGTCTCATCTAATCATCTGAGCTCCTTACTGTTTATAGAAGAATTTGTTTCCCAGCATTGAAAATAAAACTTGGCCAACACGTTTTTTTAAGATGCTGTCAGTCTCACACAGTCCTGTGTGTTCAGTGACACATTGCGCCCCGGCCCAGGTCTATGCATGTTGACTTCATGTCCAAACGAATAGCAGCCGTGTGAGATACTGGTTTGGTAAACGTCTGCATAGTAAGCTTTCCTAATAATAATTATAATAATAATAATAACAATAATAATAATACATTTGAAAAGAATTCTGCTACAGTTGGAATGGTCGACAGCCTTGAAGACCAGTGGACTACACTAGACAAGACTCACACTCCACCTGCACCCAAAGGACATTTTTAAAAGTAGCCATTGAGCCATCTGTACACTCAGAGGACTCTATGCC
>NC_048408.1:590713-598213 GCF_013103735.1 Etheostoma cragini
GGGGACACAATGAAGTGAAATAACCAATCATTAACGGTTGACAAACAGTAACTAAATTAGATACTCAGTTACAAATTATAAATGTAACTAGTTACTTCAGAAAGTATTTAATAAGTTTGTACATGAGCGATGCCCCCAGTGTTTTCTCCCTTCCATTCCTAACCACACAGCTGACACCCTGCCGGTGGAGACGGTGGAGACAGTTGGACGGTGAAGACAGAATCGCCATGGGCTGCTGTGGACATGTCAGTCTCGCAAGCGCTCTCAGGGCGGTGAACACTGAACTGATGTAGAATTTTAAAATTAAAGCCTTAATGTCTAATTAATCTTATATTTTAAATATTTTTCATGCTAATCTAAAAAGGAATCCTGATGTTAAGCCAGGTTCATTCCAAGTCTGGGTGAGACAACACATATCAAGTGTGTCACGCAGGTAATATCGGACCATTGGGATGTAGAATTTGAAAATTAAAGCCTTAAATGTCTAATTTATCCTATATTTTAAATATTTTTCAGGCTGTTAGCTATTTTGGAAGAAGTAACTAGTAACTGTAACTAATTACTTCTTAAAAGGAACTTGCCCAACACTGCAATCGCGCCAGGCCTACGTGTACCCACATTACTGGCAAACACATCGCCGCCACCCCCCCATTCTGTTGTGTTTGTACTTTTGTTTCTCTGGAGGTTCAAAGAATTTCCCCTTGGGGACAATGAAGTCTAAAGTCTTTTATATATATTCTAATACACATTACTATTTATACTTTGCAGACTATCAGATTCAGGAACATCCCTGCACTTCCACCCACCTTCATTTCCAGCCCTCCTTTCCTCCCCCTTCCTTTGCACCCTTTCTTCCCTTGTCCTTCTTATTTTACATCCTTCCTCCATTCTTCCACAGGGATCTGGAGATGCCCCCCCAGGTTGCTGGTCTCACAAGCTCCACTGATTCTAACATAAAGTCCAGCAGAGGATGTCCTTTCATGTTGATCTGTCACGTACTGTATCCCAGTCTCAACAGGATGAGAACAGGACTGTGCGGACCCCTCACAGCCTGGGTGTACATGGCTTCAGAGCCCCCCCCCCCCTTATATGACCAAACAACTAGACAATCTGCTGTCCATATGACGTCCCACTTATAACCAGTTAAAGGTAGTGTTTCTTTCATTTCCAAGGTGCCCACTGGCAAATATGTTTTTTTCATCAGGTGAATCAAATACAACTTTTCCCATTACTCAGCCACATAGGTAACATTCCAGCGGGAGAGTACAAACCAAGGCCCGCGTATTTGCGTCTTTAGTCCCAGGCTGATTAGTTTCAGTATGGAGTGAGGATGTAATCACACTGGACTACGCCTGGGTAAAATGCCATACAGCTTCGAGCGTAATTCATTTGGATACAAGCTTTGTATTTTAGAAGATAGACGGGATTCAGAACTCTGACGTCCGCTCCACACACACGTAGCAGAGCAGGTAGCCTGTAGTGTGTACCTAACTGGGAACGGCCCGGTGTGCAGATGAACTAATGCTACACTCATTAATGTAAGTACATTAAAACCTTCACGGTTAAAAGACGCGTAGGCCTCGTTACCTGTTCAACAGGCAGAAACATGCAGAAAGCAATATTTCAATGCGCGCCTCTCATTGCCGCCCTGTTACACAACCACCGCATGCTGCTCTGCAACACAAACCTTTTGTTAGTTTTGCGTGAATCTTGAAATTTCTTCTTGTAAACTCAGCTGCTGCATCTAAATCCACATGGCTACTTAATATGCACATGACTGACGTCATCGGCAAGGTCATCTGTCTTTATACACTTCACTCAGAACATTATTATTGGAAATATATGAATTCTTTCATAGAAAATGGCTCAAAGAAATGTCCAGGCCCAGGCACTGAGCTTTATCTGTCCCCCTCATACATAATTTGAAAAATACTGCTTGTGTAAATTGACAATATCAGAGCATGCCAAAATAATTTGTAAAATTATGCCCCCACTTATTTTCAAATTTATTTCAATTCAATTTTATTTATATAGCGCTAAATAATAACAGTTTTCTCACTGCGCTTTCCATAAAGAGCAGGTCTAGACTGTACTCTGATGTTATTTACAGAAACCCAACAGTTCCCTCCAAGAGCAAGCACTAGGCCACAGATGTAAGGAAACACTTCCTTTAAGGAGGCAGAAACGTGGAGCAGACCCATGGCTCAGGGTGGGGGGGCATCTGCCTAGACCGGTTTGGGGTGAGAGAGAGAGAGAGAGAGAGAGAGAGCGAGAGCGAGAGAGCGAGCTGTAGCAGAGGGTGTTGAGCAGGAACATGGGGGCAGCAGGTGACTCCAACCACAGATCTAGAGCCAGAAACACCTGCAGGAAGCAATAGGAGGAGGAGGAGAGAAGAGAATGGAATTAATGGAATGCGGTTGCATACAGATGGAGAGGAGGAGGAAGAGAGAGGTGCTCAGTGCATCATGGGAAGTCCCTCAGCAGTCTAGTCCTATAGCAGCGTAACTAAGGGATGATTCAGGACTCTCCTTAGCCAGCCCTAACTATAAGCTTTATCAAAGAGAAAGTCTTAAGCCAACTCTTAAATGTGGAGACGGTCTCTGCCTCCTGAACCCAAACTGGAACCTCGTTCCACAGGAGAGGAGCCTGGTAGCTGAACGCTCTGGCTCCCGTTCTACTTTGGAGACTCTAGGAACCACAAGTAACTCTGCATCCTGGGAGCGCAGTGCTCTGGTGGGTTAGTGAGGTACTAGGTACTAGAGATGTGATCTCTTTTCCTGGTTCCTGTCAGAACACGTGCTGCAGCATTCTGGATCAGCTGAAGAGTCTTCATGGACTTTTTAGAGCAGCCTGATAATAAAGAATTGCAGTAATCCAGCCTAGAAGTAACGAATGCATGGACTAGTTTTTCTGCATCGTTTTTAGACAGGATATTCCTGATTTTTGCATATTATGTAGGTGAAAAAGTTGGTCCTTCTATTTTATTTATGGGTTAAGAAAGCTAATTCTAAGTCTTTTTTTTCATTTTTTTGTCAACTTGCAAGTCAGCAAATTGGTGAGTCGAGTTGACTCGAGTTCAAATCACAAAGTCTCAAGTTCACATCTCTGGTCTTGTTATGATTTCAAATCTGGACCTGAAAATTAATTTAAAGATAATGAACACTGACAAAAATGTAAGCAACATTGGTGACTGTAAAGTTGATTTTGATATGAAAAATAGGAATAACATCACGGCACATGTTAAGGTCTTTGGCTTTTTCCCAGATCCATAAGCACAGGGTGAGTCCAGATTCTATATTACTCACCTAGAAAGCAACCGTATAGGTCAAGCCCTTTATAACGACCCATATTTAAGATTGTTGCAAGGCAGGGACATCTTGTGGCTGTTGTAATTACTGCGGGAGCAAACGAGAAAGTGGGGTGATAAAGTACAGTATAAGTACACATGTTGGGCTGCTGAATGGTCAAAAACACAGGACTTTTGATCAGGAGGTTGGAGTTTGTGTCGTGTGAAACAAAAAAAACCCGCCTTTGACGTAGTTACGTAGTTCATCATTTTAAGCCAATCCTCGAGCTTTTCCTAACCCCAATCAATATTCTTTAAGTAGTTCTGTTTCAAAATGTTAACTACGTGTTTACAACTGCATCCATTACGTTAAATAGAACAGACAGTGATTAAATAAGTAGATTTAGTGTTTTTTAGGTTTCAATGGATGTTGATGGATAATCACAAACTTGAATATGTCAACTTTTACTCAACACAATTTCAAAAACACTTCAATTTGTTTTTTAAATGCTATAAAAATTGAATAAGACGCCCAAAAATTACCCATCAAAATCTCCCCAAAGAGCGTTGTGTTGAATCAATCATGCTATTTTGAGATGTTAAAAAGAACGTTGATATAGGAAAATGGGTCAACTTGACCCGAGGACAACATGAGGGTTAAGTGAAAAAGTACACTATGACCAAGTACTGTAATGCATTTAGTATATTTGGGTACTAGCAGTAGCATGGAATTTGGACACTGCTGTGTATTCAATTTGAAACATCTAGATGCAAATCATTTTTAACATACATACTTACATCATTGGTAGGAGCTTGAGAACAAAAAGACAAGGATACAGCCAGAAGCGGTTTGGGTGAGAATCATGCAAATATTTTTTAGGGAAACACTGCTGTAAATATTGCAAAGCAACTGCACGGGAAGGCTGGAAGATAACAGACTAAGTGAACATCCTTCCAGGAAGCCACGGAAAAACTCAGTTTGTAGAACATTGAGTCCTTGAATGGGAAACTTTATCCGTCAATCATTTAACTTTTAGAGCACCTTATATATTGCATGTTTTTAGTCCATTCTGGAGAAATCAGAAATGCTAACCATTTTTAAAGCATGCAGAAATGTTTGCATTTACTGTACTCTGTTTACATTAAAAATAAATGTAGTGTAGCATCAGTAATAAGGAGTGCATGTGAAATAGTAAATAGGGTAAAACAATTCTAAAGTGTGGCTTGTGCCAAAACGTGTGTGTAAGTGCGAGGTCATGCTCGCTGGTGCCTGACACTGGAAACACTGCTCAGTGTTTGCGAGTTCAGTCTCAGCCGGGGTTCAACATGAGATGGACCCAATCTAAAACGTGTGCAGCCATTGGCTGTTCACTATGTCATGCGAATCCTGGTTCAGGGCCAACTATGCAAAAGGTGACTACTTATGAGTGACTGTTCATTTTTTCTGCCACACAGCAGGAAGTGTAAATATTCATCCAGGACTGTGTTGCATATTTTAGCCCACACGTTCTGTATACAGTTCCATAGTATTTGAGACTTTCTAAGGTAGATAAATCAATGTGTAAAGGCCTGAAACAGTGACCAGCATATTACTATGATCACTATGACATTAGGCAGACATTAGGCAAGTTAAAAAAAAAAGTGGAAATATAAAATACTACAGTATGCTTTGAGAAACATTTGGTAGGAAATGTAGGTTGTAGGAAATGGGCTAAAACTGAAAATATACTGTATGTACCAGTCATTTTGTGGCATGTGGCATGGATTTAAAGCACTCATGGTTGACTCAGTAGAAAGAAAACTACGGCACAGAAACCTCTGCAGACCCCTGCAGCCTGACCGTTACAGCTGACAGGAATGAAAGTTAGAAAGGAAATTCCAACGAAATGGTGTGTGCTCTAGGGTCAACATTTCACTAACCAACAATACTTTGGCTTCAGACTGGATCCGATCTCTGTAGAACTACAAAATATAGTATAGGAAGTTCTTGTCAGACTCATTTAGACTTTTATGGGACCCAAGACACTTTACATCCATCACACACACAATGTCCTGCTCAGACTAACCTTTCACTGAACTCACCCTTCCACTCATTTTCTACACACATTCTTTGTGCAAATGAATTTATTTTAATTATTTATCCACATTTCTTCCATATGAATGTCATTTGCAGGCGACTGGGCTGCTCAGAGACACAAAAACAATTCACTTTACATTACCTTTATCATTTTGAAAATGTCCACACAAAAAAGGTTTCTAAAAGTTGGTTTTCTGAACAGGTAGAAAACACAGCCTGTGGTTGTGAGTGAGTGAAACCAGTGTGAGTAAATCTAAGGGGGAACTGGAAATGTCCACAGAGCATTTGTCTCAGTGTAAACAGGAAATCAAATTTAGATATATCACAGGAGGTGTTGGAGCTGAATAACCGTTTGAGTTGTGTGTGTGTGTGTGTGTGTGTGTGATAAGACGTTTGAGGTGGGGCTGAAAGCGTAGGGGACAAAAACAACATTGGCAGTTAAGCTGTAAGACACAAGTGAGCAAAACAGTGTGTAATTACTGTGTGTGTGTGTGTGTGTGTGTGTGTGTGTGTGTGTGTGTGTGTGTGTCATAGGCAGTCCGAGGGAGGGGCTTGGGGTTGCTCTAGCTAGCCCTAGGATTCCCATAGCATCCCCTTAGCACCCCTCACATGTATAAGCCTGAAAACACGTTTGAAACAGGTTCAGTGGCTTATTTAGATATAAAACGTCACTACAGATATTTATTAAAACATTTCTACCATGTGAGCATGTATAATACTGGGTGAGGATGCATGTGTGTATGTTTTTGTTCGGAGGGCTAATCAGAGTTTCATAGTGCTGTTGTATTGGCAACTTTAGTGCATGAAAAACAATCCGTCTCCTTCTTGTTTGGAGGTGGGAGCGTAACTGTGTCAAGGGAACTGTGTTCGAGCTACCCCATAGCCCCAGCAAAAGATCTCTGGCGCAGCGCGCGTGTGCGTGTGTGTGTGTGTGTGTGTGTGTGTGTGTTGTACCCTGTGTATCCAGATATTCCACAATCCTTCAAGGAGACTTTCCCCCTCGGGTCTGTTGCAATATTTTTTATGGAAGTCCTCCATACTTGTAGTCTTCCTTTGTTGTATCTGGGACCTTTCAGTTCTTCATTTCATCTGTAAATGGGGTACAGTACTTATCCAATCCACTTTCTCTTTACGGTTTTTCTTGGTTTCAGTCACAGTGTTGGATGTCTTAAAAGTCCCATGTTAGAGCAGATGTCTCACAGTAATGGGGTCAGGAAAGGAAAACTGCAAATGTGATCAAAATATACACAAAGAAACATGGAACTAGCATCTTCAGTAAAACCACTGTGCAGGGCTCTTAAAGGGACACTGACTTTTTGGCAGTTGTAAGTAAAACACCGATTGCCTCGCTAGCATCAGAAACCAAAAGAGGGTAACGTTAATTAATCATATGGCAACGTATCTTAACTTGTGACTAATAAACACAATTTCTCCAGAGACTGAAACCAGTTTGGACCAGTGTAACTTCCAAGATATTTTACGAAGTTCCATAAAATATGCTGATCACATTTATACTCTGTGTGGATCTACCGCCCATAGTTGTCTGGAGGACGACTTCTGCTGACTAACCAAGAGTTGGACTGCTTTCAGAAATAAGGCAAGTTTGCAAATCTATTTGGTCGTAGACTCAATGATTCTAGAGGTCATCTCCACCAATGCT
Source organism: Etheostoma cragini (assembly GCF_013103735.1). NCBI lineage: Eukaryota > Metazoa > Chordata > Actinopteri > Perciformes > Percidae > Etheostoma > Etheostoma cragini. Next base: position 597,737 of record NC_048408.1, read on the forward strand.
GTCCTCTGTTGGGCGGGATCTCCTGTGTTAATTTAATGCTCATTTTTTTAATGCTCCTCAGTTATTGGCCACAAAATATGATGCTCAACCATTCGCCAACCAGGATACAAGACTTACATGACGTTGGGCTAATGATCATTTCCAAATGTAATCAATTTTGAGTGGGAGGGAGCAGCGGTAAACTCTTTTTTCATTTTTACAGTCTATGGCAATAACTGATGCATATTCAAATGAGTTAGACCGCGCAAATTGCCAACTTTTTAACACCTTACTACATGTCCATTTTATTTAATCCTTTTCATCAGGGGCATTATCAATGCAGTTTCTATTTTTAGTGCCCACTGATCAACAAGGCCAGAATATGATATTTTTCCCCTCATGTCTTCATACCTTTCTGCTCCTATTCTTTGACTAGTGTTTGTCCCAGTGGAGTGTGGCCTGGGTGGGCTGGGTCCAACCCAGAGCCTTTTGCTGCGT
>NC_048408.1:600132-601295 GCF_013103735.1 Etheostoma cragini
TCGATTAAACCTTTTAATTGTGATTAATCACACCATAGTCCATGTATATTAAAGAAATATATAAATATTTAGACAGCACATACAAAATACAATACAGCTGTCATTTTAAGGATTTTGAATGAAAAAAATCTAAGGTTCGGCAGACACCGAACCCCGTCATGAAGCCCTGGCCAGAACTGTCTAAAATTAAATGAAGAAAAAACTGAGGTGGTTGTTTTTGGAGCAAAAGAGGAACAGCCTAAAGTGCTCAACTTCAGAGTAAGACTTATCTTCAGTAAACTCTGCCTCAATAGAGCGTCAATAGAATTAGTTGTGTTAAAGGATTTTGCATTAACTCTAATGATTTTGACAGCCCAAATACAAAAATCCTTTCTGTCCATACAGTATAATGATCTAGCCAAAAACTGTGGATTACCTCAGTTTAAATGGTTGTGAAACTAGTTAGAAGTAAAATCTTACCTTCACAGAAACTAATGGAATTATTTATTGATGTAAAATCTTGTAACGTTAAAGCTCCTTTTTTTTTTTTTTTTTTCTTTTTCTTCAATATACACTGTGCCTTTACATCTCATTATTGTACTGATCTGACTACAATTTATGAAAACAAGTCATTATATGACTGGCTTAATTTTGAGGAATTTATCATAAAATGGGTTAAAACAACTCTAGCAATGAGTAAAGAGCCCATGCAAAAGAGCTTCAGTCTGGTCTGAATCATTCTGTCAACATAGGTCAGTTCTATTATTATTATTTTTACACATTGCTTGACTGCATGACTGGCTGTCCCGGCCCTGTTGTTGGATGCTTTTTGTTTTTTGTCCTTTTGGTTTGTGTGTGTTGATGATGGTGTGCATGCTGTCGACTGTAGAGCAGAGGAGCTGCAGTCGATCCACAGGAGCTCGCAGAGTCCCTTCATCGTGTTAATGTTGACCACAGCCTCAAACCAGCAGAGCCTCTTGATGGATCTCTGAACAACATCTGCACCCACAACCACAGCAGGGTAACTAACATCTGCACCGACAACCACAGCAGGGTAACTAACATCTGCACCGACAACCACAGCATGGTAACTAACATCTGCACCAACAACCACAGCAGGGTAACTAACATCGGCACCGACAACCACAGCAGGGTAACTAACATCTGCGCCGACAACCACAGCA
>NC_048408.1:601395-605375 GCF_013103735.1 Etheostoma cragini
ACACACACACACACACACACACACACACACACACACACACACACACACACACACACACACGGCTGTGCCACTGATGCTTGTGGTGTCAAAATGATGCAAGCTCAGTTGTTTTTGAAATAATAACCTATTCAGACATGTATTACACACTGGAGTGCAACATTCTGTACTGCAGCACTGAAAACATGAGAAACCTCCTAACCTCTAACAACACACACACACACACACACACCCTGAGACCCTGAATATCCTGAGCTGGATGTGTACAGCGTGTGTGAGAGAGATGGTGTGCTGATAAGGGTTATGTAACAAAGTGCTCTATTTTCCTCTCAGGCATACGAAACAGCAGAACAGACTGAGGGACTTCTCGTGCTCACTGACACAAACATATCAACACATACCTTTACACAGATAAAGAGGAGCTTTGCCACACACACAAACACACACACACAGTAAACTGCATGTGTGTAGGAAAGACAACAGAGCAGTTTTAGGTTTGAAGCTGGACTCTGTGGCGCCCCCTCCTGTGTGCCTGCTGCCTCCGGGCTGTTCGCCTTGTGGTCTCTCTTCTTTCAGCATGCAGCACCCTCTTACTCCATGTTCCTTCCGGCACTTACTCATACTCACGTGATCACACTTCATTATTTATTTGTGTAAAAAGGATCTTCACCTCCAACCACTTGTTTGTTCTACCTCTTTTTGTCTGAACTCTGAGCCTTGATGGTTTTGTCACAGAGCGGAGATAGCAGACTAGAGTGGATCTCCTGAGCACAAGGCTGGAGCGCATCCCTGAACACGCTGGGGGAGGAAGCAGTTCGCCAGACCATCACAGGTTCAATATTTACTCACATCCACATCTGCATGAGTGGGACACCTTAGAGTTACACATCAATAATGAAATAGACAAAGACAGACCTTTGGTAGTGAAGTCCTGGAGCCTGAGCTCTGTGTTGTCATGGTGAGGACCGTGGTGATGCCCAGTGCCACTCTGGCCGGGGCAGCATCCATGTTGATCCAGAAGGAGACCCAGGACAGGATGACGATGAGCAGAGACGGAATGTACATCTGGATCAGGTAGTAGCCCATCTGCCGCTCCAGGTGGAAGCGCACTTCAATACAGGTAAATTTACCTGAAACACCGCAGAGACACGCTCTGTTATAATGACATAATTAATACAACATGGACATGATCATGTTGAAATGACATGACAATTCACAGCAGAACCACGCTCATATGTTATGACATAATTATTACAACATGGACATGATCACGTTAAAATGACATGGCAATTAACAGCAGAGACACGCTTACATGTTGACATGAAATGATAACCTGTTTTCCACCCCACTTCTTGGACTTTGGTTTAAGGATCTACAAACTTACAAAATAGCATCAGACAATCACTTTCCCTTCTCACCCTCTTTATAAAACACTGAGACAGGAGCGTGGCTACAAAAAGTGATCTGGACTTGGAGTCTGCTCATTAAGCAGCCACAGATCTTTAAATCTGGATACTGCCCGTCCTTTTCTGACCTCAATCCTTGCCCCAGAGACGCCACAACCGGTTAGTCTGCTGTCCATGCACACATCTATTCATACGGGTGTGTGTGTGTGTATGTGTGTGTGTGTCTCACCTGTGTTGTAGTGCTTGGTGCAGTATCTGAGGTCTGATTCATCTTTGAGGATGAACTGCGGGAGCGTGAGGCCTTCGGCCACTTGGACTGGTCCATTTTCCTGCCACTCAAAGATCAGGTCGTTCATGGTGTAACCAACTGAAACACGCAAAGCACAATTGAAAAATCTAAAAATGAATCAAACTTGATGCAACATAAATATAAAAAGGTACATATGGTGCAAAATGCAAGAGCTTGTAGACTTAATGTCAGCAATTGCAGAACAAGTCTGAACTTGACTGACAATTTTCACAAATGTGTAGATTGATATTTACATAAATACAGTGACAGTTGAAAACTTGTAACGCAACATTTACTCCCATATTTTTTTACTTGAGTCCATTTTCCATCACAAGCACAACTCAGTGATTACAGCTTCTGAAATCGGTCAATGCAGTGTCCCATCATGGGATCTCCTCTTGCATCACTAAGTGGCCAATCTCAGCACCTTTTGCACATTTTCTGTGACGTGATTTGCTGCAAAACAAATGTGTAGTTGGGGAATTGAGGGAGTTTTCAATGTCACAGGGGTTAACTAACCCTAACAAGTTCAAGGAGTGTATGAAAAATCTTAATGAGAGGTGAGATTCAGAATTCTGTATTCTGCCAAAGCCACAATTAATAGCAAGGACTGAGCTTAGACATTTTGATGTCCCCGCGAGGACATGGCATGTACTGTACACATACTGTCCAATGATTTGCTGGCGAGGGATTTAAAATCATGTGCAGCATTGTGCTCAATGTTGGACTTCTTTTCCGTCTCAGTTATCCTTTTCTCAGGTTTCTACTGGGGTGGACTGGCGCAAGAGGACACCGGCTGGGATTTTGGTTGAACAGCGCATTGGAGACTAAGCGACCACAGTGTGCGGATTATTTTATGATGGATGGAAGAAGGAAAGGGTGGGGTTGTGAGATGGCTATGGTGGTGGTGTTTGAAAATATGGTATAAACGCTTTGACAGAATGGATGTCTATAATAGAAAAGGTGTTTAATCATTTATTTCAGATTTATTTGTCAGGGACAATGCTCACAATACATACAAGTAAAATGTGCCAGGTTTAGCCTGGAGGCTCTTTTACATCTGGAGGAAAGTACCTGAGCTTTCTGCAGCACTCCTTAGAAGCTTTGTGCTGGAGAGAGACCTTTTTCATTGCCTTATGGTGCTTTCATTTATACAAATCTTATTTAGTTTGTCTATTTTATTATTGTTCCCTTGTTTAGTCTTGAATATTATAGTTAAGGTCAGTTTTTGTTGTTTTCTTCAGGGTGAGTGGTAATGACAATTGACATGTTCATGTTATTTAAAAGTGTTATGTTTTTACATATTTTCTTTCATATCTACAATCTCTGATTTTCATGTCAGTTAGCAGTAATTAGCCTGTGTCTATGTTATCTCCTTACAAATACCTACCTCTCTGTCTCTGCTGATTGGGAATGACTGAGATTTCTCTTGAAACACAAAGGAAGCGTTAGGTAACGGAAATTGAGCTGAAAATAAGGCGGAAGGTCGAGGATATAGAGCCAAAGCCATGCCCCTTCCACTAGACCCCATGGGACATAAATTTGGAAAAAATATGAACTGTAGTGTACGGGGAGAGAAAAATAATTTTTTTATCCTGTTTGAATTGAGCCATAGATTACAAATACTATGACGTTTGTCAATTTCGCAAATGCAGTATTTGTTTTAAAAGCTTTCATCTTTGACTGTAGAAAGTGCTGCTATGCTATATTAGTAGCTACATGCTAACGGCATTGTGGCCAATTTTTTAAAATCTCCCCAGTTCAAGATCGCAAATTTGCTGAAACATGCAATTGGGTAGTGTTTGGTTCAGAAGTCTTAATCAGCAATTTTTGACGGCAGACAGTGCTGCTTCGCACCACTACAATCTAACGTTAGCCTATATGGAGTAAGAACACTATCAAAAAGATGTATGCGTAACTTTATGTATTCATATTCGTATTTTTAAATTCATATTCATATTTTTAAATTCATATTTTATTACATAGGCATGCAAAATTAGGTTTTCATACATGTGTGTTTTTATGTGAGTGTGACTCTAAAAGCTATGACTGTAAACATTCATGAGTACAACTCTGATTTCTACGACTACGAATTCTTGATTGTGAACACAAACTCAAGTTTACGGGTACGAGTAAAAAACCAGTTGAAATGACGTCACTGTAGTCCCAGGCCAGGTTAATCAAACCTCGATTACATTTAATGCGCATGAGTCACAGGTGAAAAAATGGCTAACCGACCGGAGGCTTCTAGCCCAGGCTCAGCATCACAGGTAAAGGAAAAAACGTCT
>NC_048408.1:605475-652117 GCF_013103735.1 Etheostoma cragini
CGAATATGAATGTAAAAATATGAATATGAATACATAAAGTTACGCATACATCTTTTTGATAGTGTTCTTACTCCATAAGCCTACTGCTAAATACTAAGTAGCTGCATACTAACGCGAGATAGTCGACTTTTTTCACAGCAGACATTTGGACTTGTCATAGCAGGAAAAGCACGGCAAAAACTTGATAACCTCAACTCAATCAAATTTTATTTTCAGCAATTCAGCTATTTCAAGCATGCACCAGGGCCTCTCCGAATTATTATTTGTGTTAGTTGGCCTTTAAAAAATAAATGAAAATTGTTTATCACAAATCTGCCAATTTCCTCTGGTGAGCACTTACAAGTCATGCTGCAAACCTCAAAACGTTCTATCCATTTTCAGCTGCTTCAGTCCAATAAAGAAAAAAATAAATAAAAGAATCACTATGTCAGTGATACAGATGAGATCACCTGAGCAGGGACAATCCGCACATTAGGATACCCTCCAATCTAGTTATAGACTACATATTAAAGCTCCAGAACATGGAATATCATCTCATCCTCTCTGTCTGTGTGTCTCTTTATGTTTCCTCAGAGGAATCTATAATCATCTATACTAATATAGACAAACATAGCTGGATGCATTTATGCTAAAGTCTGTGGCCAGTGAGCTGGAGCTGATGGGCCCCTTGGGGTCAGGCTGCTCTCCTGATTGGATCAAGGAGGAATTAGACACCGCAACCCTGTAAATATTATTAAACACAACTTTGTATTTCCTTAAAAAGATACGGCCACATGTCTGCTGTACTGTAGCCATATCATACTAAACTATGAGCTGTATGGATAAATGAAAAAAAAGAAAAAACGTAAGATACACTGCAAGGTAAATGAAAGTATAACATGGAAAATGATATATAATATGATGTGGAAATATGATCCACACATTGCTACTTCCCTGGGAATTACTGAATCAGACAGGAAGCACCCCATAAACTGTCATTGTTATGCAGATGATACTCAATTATATCTATTGATCAAGCTTGATGAAAGTAATCAGATAGAAAAACTTCAAATGTGCCTTCAGGATATTAAAACATGGATGACCTGTAACTTTCTAAAGTTAAACTTAGATAAAACTGAAGTTATTGCTCTGGGACCCAAGCACCTCCGTGACGCATTATCCAAAGAGATAATTACTCTGGATGGCATCACCCTGGCCTCCAGCACCACTGTGTGGAATCTTGGAGTTATCTTTGACCAGGACATGTCCTTTAATTTCCACATAAAATATATTTCAAGGATCGCCTTTTTTCACCAAATAATATTGCAAAAATCAGGAATATCCTGTCTAAAAATGATGCAGAAATGGATTGGATTACTGCAATTCTTTATTATTAGGCTGCTCAAAAAAGTCCACAAAGAGTCTTCAGCTGATCCAGAATGCTGTAGCACGTGTTCTGACAGGAACCAGGAAAAGAGATCACATCTCTCCTGTTTTAGCTTCTCTGCATTGGCTTCCCATAAAATCCAGAATAGAATTTAAAATCCTTCTTCTCACCTACAAAGCTCTTCATGGTCAGGCTCCATCTTATCTTAAAGAGCTCATAGTACCTTACAACCCTACAAGAGCACTACTCTCCCAGCGTGCAGGGTTACTTGTGGTTCCTAGAGTCTCTAAAAGTAGGATGGGAGCCAGAGCGTTCAGCTATCAGGCTCCTCTCCTGTGGAACCAGGTTTCAGTTTGGGTTCAGGAGGCAGACACCGTCTCCACATTTAAGAGTAGGCTTAAGACTTTCCTCTTTGATAAAGCTTATAGTTAGGGCATAGAATTGAATATTGTTAGGGAGTGAGGAGTCGCAGCGTCCGCCTAACCCGGCCCACCTGCTTCTCGTCATAGTTGTCAGATTTATCTATCATATAATCAATAATATAATAAAACTAGAGGGAGGCAGGTTGGGGAGAGTTCTAGCCTGACCAGGCTCCTCTCTTTACCCTGTCTCTCTTAGTTATGCTGTAATAGTTTTAGACAGCTGGGGACTTCCTTAGACACTGAGCTCTTCTCTTCTCTATCTTTCTATATTCCCATTTATGTGAATCCATGTCCCAGAAATGCTTGTTACTAACCTAGCTCTGGGGAGTCATTCCCCGGAGTCCTTATGTTCTTTTTTCCCCCAGCATGTTTCCTTGGATCAGGGAGGTTCCAAAATCATGGCTGCAGCTGTCGCCATGGTCCCGCTACACGTTCTGCAAAGCCATGTTCATCCTGCTACGCTCCGCTGTGCTCTGTTACGTCCTGCTGTGGCTTGTAATGCCGCACAGTGCCCTGCTATGCCATGAACTACTACAAAGAACTACTACAAACTGATATTTTTTTTGTGATTGTTATTGCCACTCTTCATTCTAACCCCCAACTGGCCCGTCAGACACCGCCTACCAGGAGCCTGGGTCTGTCCAAGGTTTCTTCCCAAAGGGGAGTTTTTCCTTGCCACTGTAGCACTGTTGCTTGCTCTGGAGGAAACAACTAGAACTGTTGGGTCCTTGTAAATTCTGGAGTGTGGTCTAGACCTACTCTATCTGTAAAGTGTCTTGAGATAACTCTTGTTATGAATTGATACTATAAATAAAATTGAATTGAAATTGAATTGACTGTGTCCAATGTGTTCAGGTGGTGGTTCCTGTTTGAATCAAAGCAGTAGGCTAAACGCTCCGTGGCGTGCACAGTTCCTTCTCTGGACCAACAAAAGGTTTAGCATGCTGCTCTATCCCCACAGGGACAGATCCCAGCATGCATCTCAGGGAGGTCCAGGACATTCATTCGGCACAATGATGAATAATAAAATGAAGCAGGAGGAGACTGGAGCATGGGCTGAGCCATGTTCACTGCTCCACTATGATTTCATTAATCACACGATGAATAATAAACCAGAGGAGAAAGGGGAATATAGAAGCGTGGCGTGTTCTGGTGTCAGTGGGTGTAGCAGAGTACACCCCAACATCAGGTCTTCAGGTGCCTAAGGCTCATGTCGGTAGTTGCATGTGCTACATTAGCTATAGCAGCCATGGAGCTCCCAACTTACAGGGTGATGACAGTGTTTCCTTAAAGGCTCACGACAAGGAAGTGTCTAGTAAACACCACATTTTTCCGAAGATAACATGTATGGTTTTCTCCAAGATAAACACTGGCATGTAGCAGTGGTTATTTTTAAGTAGGTATATAATGAATTCACTGCCAATACCAACACACCTCGCTGTGCACTCACAGCAGAAGAAAAAAATGTAACAGCTATACTACGTGGTGTACTAACTGAAATAACACTAACAAGTAAAGGTTCATTGATTCCAAATTCTAGCAGTAATGGTTAGATTTAGGTTTTGGTTATGTTCAGGGCAGAAGTGGTGGACGCGCTTTTAGTTCATTGTTAGAGTGCGTGTGTGTGCATGTGTGTGAAACGAGGCAAGACGGCACCACTGTCTCTGCTGCTTTTTTGTTTTTCTGTGTATTTTGTAGCAATGTCTCTGCATTATATATTCATGATCTTAAAACTCTTCTTAGCATCCAAAACTCAGTAGAATTGCTGCTGTCAAAGTACAACTTAGAATTGAAAACTGCACATTCCCTCCCCTGTCATCCACAATACCTCACGGCCTGTGACAGGGTGGATGTCACTGTCTGCCTGTTAGAAGTCGCTGGATCTGGCCTATTGTTCCATGTCTACTGAATGAGCCTCCCCCACTCTGGCGAACACAGGACGGCAGAAGCGCCATGGATCCTGGAAACCTTGGTCCGCTGAGCCGTGATCATCGACCCACAGGAAATGAACCAAGCGTTTCTGCTTAATGACTTCTCTACCACTCGTGAGTTGGAACCCTGGCTCCACGCTGCTGAGTTGACTCCTTCCTCTGAACTTGTTCCTCCGGATTGCCCAATGCTGGCAGGCATGCCAGGTTCAATTACCCATTGGATTCTTTTTGCTGACATTTTGGCATTGATTGTATTAAGACATGACTGCATTTTAATTGTGGGTTTAGTATACATGTATGCTGTCCAAACCGACCATTGCTCAAGGATTTTTTGAATCTCATCCACTCCTTCGATCTTGCTCAGTCAGTGACTGGCCCAACACGCAAAAAAGGACACACACTGGACCTTGTGCTGCCTTATAGTTTAAGTGTTGATGTCAGTAACATTTGTAATTCATGTGTATATCTGATCATTTTAAGGTTGAAAACTGTGTTCCCACAAGTGAATTGCATTCAATGGATCATTTAACTTTATTACAATGCCTTTAAAGAATCTGTGTTGTGTAAACTGGGGGACAGCTGATGATCTTACTACTAGACACCACCTGTACTGTTATCTTAGACTATGTTGCTCTCTCTAAATCTAAACGCCCTTAGCCATCTTTTGAGCCCTGGCTAAATGTCAATGCTCGCTCTCGCAGACATAAACTCAGGCAAGCTGAAATGAAATGTAAGACAAGCTTCAGCTCTCCCTGGGAATGTTACAGTCTACAAATGAACACAGAGCTGTTAAAGCTGTTAAAACACAATCCCTACTGAACCTCGTCTCCAAAATGCTTAAGCCTTAGGTTCTTTCTAACTCTCTTATAAATCCAAGCGATGCGTCTTGTATTGTCCCAACATCTTCACAATGTGAAGATTTCGAAACATTTTTATTGGAAAGATTTCAGCTCATGAATCTTCCCCTGATCATGGCTGCATTAGACCCTGGGCTCTCCCTACTCACTCAGCTGTTTTCCAAAAGTTTGAGCCTGCATCACTCTCCTTTATTAACAGAGGTAGTTCACACTACGCGGCCTAAAAACTGCCATGCCCTCCTGTTTTTTGAAAGACGTTTTTGAAACGGCCGTACCCATTATTCTTTTTTTGATCAATACTTGTGTAACCTTAGGGTGTGTTCCAGCTGCTTTAAAACATGCCGATATATCTACTGCTTGAACTGTAACCTGATCCCTAAGCTACCCTTTCTCTTGAAATCGAGCTATCCAGGAGAAGTTTTGAGTCATACAGCTGAAATAACAGATTCTTCTGTGCACTGCTCTTTCCTCATCACATACAGTTTGTTGCCCTTAGGACACATTTTTAAGAAGCAAAAGCTTTATTGCATCCACTGTTGCTGATGTGCAGATGAAAATTACAATTTAACATTCTGCGCAGTAGGCTACATCCAAACATAGATGATTCTAAACTTAAATGACTATAAGACTGAGATTCTTGTGTGTGGACAAGGTCACCTGTCAGGTGATCCCCTTACTGCCTCGGGCCCTTTAACCTCTCACAGTCAACATTTTGTAAAGAATCTTAGGTTGTTTTTGACAGCTCGTTCGCATTTAATAAGCAAATCAGCCTAGTGGCCAAACCAAGCTTTTTACCATTTGAGACTGTTGGCAAAGATCAAGGCCTATCTTTCTCCTAAAGACTTTGCCAAAGTTAGTCATGATTTTATTAAATCTTGATTAGACTACGGCCACTCTTTATACGTGGGGGTTTATCACTATTTACTAAATCATGTCCAGTTAGTACAGAATGTAGCCACTCATTTTTTAACCTGTACAAATAGAACACCGAGGTCAACCAACCACTTGCTTTAGGATGTCCCAAAAGCTAGGCTTAAAAGTATCGGGGACAATAGGTCCTTTTTGTATTTGATATTCAGTCTTGTTCCACACTTGGGTCATCCCCAGTTGTTTAAATTTGCTATATAAATACATTTGACATGGACATGTGTTTATGTGTGTGTGTGTGTGTGTGTGTGTATTCTGCACTTACAGCTCTCCAGCTGCATGATACAGGTCTGAACATCCATAGGGAAGTTTTTTAGATCCATGGGGCATGACAGTGTTAATGTTAGCCTGAAAGCCAAGAGAGAGGGAAGAACAAGTGACATGTGAGTCAAAGACAGTAACAGGCTTTGAAGGCATCCAAAAATGTACAACCAATAATAGGGTATCCAAACCCTTTTATCTGTTCTCATTTTAGAAATAATGCAGAACTAAGGCGGATATCTCTGAAGCTCAAAACAAAATTGGAAACAAAATTACCATTTATATGGCTCTGATTAGAACACAACAAAAACAACCTTTTAGTTTTTGTGTCTAGGCCATTCAAAAATTAGATTCTATTTTTCAATTCCATTCTTACTATATGACAAATCAGTATAGTCTTGGATGATTAGTTCACTCCACGTAATTTGGGGTTTGTTGTTCAGTCTTGTGTTGAGAGTAAGCGTGCTGGTGGTTAATGCTGTTCATCAAAAAAGATGACTTCAGAAAACATTGTAAAATGACAGAACATGTTTTTTGAACAAGGTGCATTCTTCAGTGAGTGCTGCTATAAAAGGGCAAAAATACTTGGTGGCCACCATGCAGAACTGGCTCTGTTCTTTTTTCCCAGCTCTAGCCTACTGCTACCTTTGGTCATTTAGTATTTTTCAGATATGAATGACAAACACACACACACACACACACACACACACACACACACACACACACTTACCTTATAGAGTACAAAACATTCCCGTTCTTAAATATCCTCAGCAGTTTGTTATCTGTAGTGACTTCGTGAAAATGGGCCCCCTTCTCATTGGCAAAGAACAGGTCTGGTTTCCAAATGGAGTCTAACATAGAGGGGTCCAGATCCAGAGAGTCATCTGGGTATTCTGCATAGGCGAGCCTGGGGTCATTCCACTGCTGACGGAGGAAGATATTTACCCGGTAGTCCTACAGAGACACAGAATAACATAAAGATATCCCTGACACAGACACAGAAACGGTAAGTTAGCAAAGGAGCAGTATCAGTAAAGTCTGGCTCAGTCCAAGCATCATGAACGTTTTTTACATGTAGATCAACTGCCAGCCACATGCCAACGGTCTACACTGGTGCTCTTAGTAAAGGTTTAGATCATTGTGTATGTAGTGACAGTGTGAGCATAGATAAAGCCAAACTCCTGGAAGCAGACTTCCCCACCATTCATCCAAGCTGCTTAGTGTGTTGCAACCTGCTCGAGGTGTGCACGGCGGAGCGAGAGGCGTGCACATTATTTTCAGCCAAGCTGTTCTGTTCTGGATTCTTGATTTGCTCCTCATTAGCAATAGCATTGAGAAGCACTCAGACATGCTTATTGCCTCAGGTAAGCAGATGTTTATGGTTTCTAATCCATGGGTGAAGCCATCATTAGAATTACTGATGGTTATTACAGGAAAGGTGCTTCTTTTTTGGCACCAACTGCCTTAACCATGACATAATTTCCCCACAATGAGTCATTTTCCTGACCAATTAAATAAACCATCCGGAGTTAGAGTTGGCCACAGCTTCACCATCTCCCCACAGCTTCAACTTGTGTGAAATGAGAGAGATCTGTGGGAATTAAACAATGAGAGGAGATAAGCCCAGTTTAGAGGGAGGGGGATGGGGAGACAAAGCTTGAAAATGTGGTTCTCTCTAGATTTGAATGATGGTCCATTAGAATAAAAGTAGCATCAGTAACTAACCCATTGGACTGCTTTTGGATCAGCTCCCTAGAAAATTCCCAGAATGCAGTGTAAAGGCAGTGAGCATATCTGCTTAATATACTCCCTGACTGGAAGTGACATCACTACTCTTCCACTTCACTGCCAACAGAGCAGAGGCAGTGCACGCTGAACACAGATGTGGCCACTGAAATGAAACTAAGGTGTGACACTAATACTAACTGTCCCTTGGTTTTTGCCTACATGAGTCAGACAGGCAGTTTTATTGTATCAGCTGTAATCTTGATGCAACCGTGTCTCATTGAGAAGCTGTGTAACACATGCATTATTACAGTTACATATTTAAATGTGTTCCCACTCAATTCTTTATTTTTCATAACCTGCAGGCCACAGGTTGCCTAACTCTTAAGAGAAGACAAATAGCATTATCCTAGCAACCATCCAGATGGGATATCTGTTGGCAGATAGGGAGGCCTTTATTTCACTCATTTCAGGTGCTCTCCTGATTACCGTGTGTGCGTGTCGGTGTGTTTGTCTCTGTATTTTTATTCAGAGGTTTACCCGGCTGTGAATACATCCATTCTAGGGCTGCACAATCACGATTATTTTGATCAATACTCTGATCAGGATTAATTATCACGATTTGTTGATTTTAACCAAAACATTTTATTGTAACATAGGCTGTTTATAACTGCTTTCACATCTATATTAGTCTACATTCTTCTTATGTTGTAGTTGTATAGACATACAGCTGCAACACATGGAAATAAAAATTAGCTTCCTGAAATGAATAGCGTAGGATATATTTTTTTAATGTATCTCTGAGAAAGCCCCTTTACTTGTTTTCAACAATAACTGATTATAAGAGCTTGGGAGAGAGAGGGAGTGCGATGGACGCTACTCACAGAGAGACGGCTGACTCATTATGAATGAGTCCAGCACGGGTCGAATGGCGGGTCATTGGAGATACACACGTCCTGTGTATGAAATGTCTGAATCGTCACTGCGCTGCATTTTATTAACTATGATATTCTGGCCATGGGTCACATCTCCGGCCCAGGTCCAGCAGCTCCGTCTCACACGCAGTCACTCTCCCAAATGAAGTTTAAAGTTCTCTAAGAGGAGAGAAAGTAAAGGAGAGATCCAACACAGGCACGGCTTTACAGAAGAAATGGGTCATGCAACGCAAAATTAAACTATATCTATATGAACAACATTGCAGCGGATGCAAGGACATTAAGTGCATCCCAGAGGAAAAGTAACACTCGCGCCGTACAACCCTGTGAGCTATCAGACACTAAGTAGCACCGACTAGCACTGGTCCCTGCTGTTGTCTGACAACCAACACAGATGGGACAAAATGTGTTTACTGGTAAACTGGGAAACCTTGTGAGCGAGGTATAACCGACTGCTATCTGTTGAATTTTCCACACTGTTACTCTGTCCTCTGTGACTGTCTCCATCTAGAAACTAGGCTGCGCGGTGCAGGGAACCACTCTGCCTGGCTCACGATCAGACAGTGGTTTATGGAGCCGTAGATTGGCTTTGTAAAAAACAACAACCGAGCGTTCTATGAAATTACACATAAAAAAAAAAAAAAGAATCACAAATCACGCAAATTTGATCGTGGGAAGTCAAAATCGTGATTAAAATTCGATTAATTGTGCAGCCCTAATTCATTCCCTTCATGAGAGTGGTAGACTAGTAATTATACTTATGAAACCTTTACCCATTTAAATACATTTTCTATTATGAAGCTGAGCCTTGAATGGGTCTTTGTCTGTATGAGTGTATGGAAAGTTAATGTGTTTATTGGTAATGAAATAAATAATAATAAAAATAATAAGCCGCATATGGGGATGAGCCAAAAGGTCATTTTGGCTAAACTTTAATTCAATGAGACTGAATCAGATGTTAAAAAAAAAATTAAAAATAAATAAAATTGACTTGACCAGAAATGAGAGTCCATCACATATATTACATAATATTTTGCTCATGCTGGAATTATAATTGTTTCCTAACATACAACCACATCAACTGTAGCTGCATTCATTTCCCCGTTAACAGTGTTTCTTAACTGTGTTTACAGCTCAGTCCACTATGCCACAGCCACAGGTTTCAGTATATGTATTTCAATAGTCGTTATGAGTCCATTATCATGTCAGATGAAGTAAACACTGCTTCCTCGCACACAGAAACAGAATGGATTAAGAGGGATGCAGAGGTTGAGTGAACAAATGAAAATAGTGGTAAATCTGTTCAACACAGATAGCGTGTACACACCAGATGGAACCTGATAGTAAGCCGTGTGTGTGTGTGTGTGTGTGTGTGTGTGTGTGTGTGTGTGAGTGAGTGAGTGAGTGAGAGAGAGAGAGAAGCAGGAGTTACCAACAACAGGAAGAGATGGCAGATAAAAAGCAAAAGAGGAAAAGAACTGAAGAATACAGATTAAAAAAGAAGTTGAAGGCAGGAAACGGGGAAGAGCCATGTTATATCGGTGCGGCTTTTCAACACTGCAGAAACCTCCCTGATTTCAAAGGAATGAAAACGGATCAGAACAAGGGAGTAGCAACTGGTACTTTCAGAGCAGAGGAGAAATGACTTCAAAACCTCATGGTATACCAGCTGTACGTATGGATTTGGCCAAAATGTAGCCTGTAGTATGCAGTATGCCAAAACTACACGGATGTTGTACTGATTCGGAAAAAAATCTCCTGTATGCATCGGACTACCTCCACTATTGTATCCCACAATGCAAACTGCCAAACAGTCACAACAACTGGAAGCTTTACACTATTTTTGTCTGCTATTTTGTCACTTAATTCACTTCTGAGTCATTTTTTTAATGCAATAAATCAACTGTAGATTTCGAATGTAGGCCTTTTTACGAAAATGTATCGCACATTTGCTTCATTTTTGGAGCTCCACAAAAACAGGCAGCGGTGTTGTGCAGCTTGGAACCGCTTCTTGTAGCCAGCCAAGAGTCTGTAAATCTTATTTGAGGTGTCTTCACCCATTCTTCCTTCCAAAAGTCTTCCAGTTCTTTGAGATTTTCTGGATGTCTGTCACGCACCGCTCTTTTAAGGTCTATCCATAGATTTTCAATTATGTTGAGGTCAAGAGATTGTGAAGGCCATAGCAAAACCTTCAGTTTACGCCTCTTGATGTAATCCACAGTCGATTTTGAGGTATGTTTAGGATCATTATCCATTTTTAGAAGCCATCCTCTCTTTAACTTCATCTTTTTCACAGATGGAATCAAGTTAGCGTCCAAAATTTGCTGAAATTTCATTAAATCCATTTTTCCTGTAACTCGTGAAATGTTCCATGTGCCGCTGGCTGCAAGATAACCCCAAAGCATGATTGATCCCCCCATGCTTAACACTTGGACAGAGGTTCTTTTCATTAAATTCTGTGCTCTCTTTGCCAAACGTACTCTGCTCATTGCGGCCAAAAAGTTCTATTTTAACCTCATCGGTCCACAGAACTTGCCCCACAATGCATCAGGCTTGTATTTATGTTGTCTCCAGGTCTTTCTGGATGGATCGTGCTGTCTAACGTGAGTTTTTACTTGTCTCACAATCCTGCAAGCTGTTCCGTCTGAAATTAACGCTGCGGGGTGTCCAAACGTTTGCAGACGCCATTTTCTTGTTGTTATTTTTAAAGTGTTAATGATGGAAATAAAATCTATATTTTTGCGATATATTATACAAATGTCTAATCTTTCATTTGATGCCTTCTGAAGATTATTCCATCTTTTCTTGGCGTCTTTATGCACATTAATACACATTTCTACCTGGGGTGCCTAAACTTTTGAACCCCACTGTATAGCAAAAGAGTAAATGTTTACAATATGCCAATACCAGAGTGGGCATTTCCATTAACACAAATGTAAAAGCAGCGTAAGTTCTTTCAGGCAGACCTAACTGTTAATCGATGCACTCTACCTAAATCAAATCAGCTGTTGGAAGTGTTCACCCTCCTGCTTAACCAATCAGAATTGTACACAAATTGCAATCACAGAGTCACAACCCCGCTTTTAAAAATCAGTTTCTTCCTTTGCTATCAGCTGTTGTTGCAGGCAAAGAGTGCAACCCTCCACCTCCCCATCAACCTCCAGTCCTCCCCTTCCACCTCCAGTTGAAGTCCAATAAGTCTCTTATCAATTCACATGAATGTGTCCCAGGTCAGGACAGTAAACTAAGAATGGAAAGACCAACAAGCCACTGACACACAATTTAAATTAAATCCACCAGCCATTTTCATATAATTTCACTGTCTCTTGCAACTTCATTGCAACAAAAATACAAACGACACCGCAACAGCTGAGATCAATTCAAAAAGACTTGAGGGGTAAAGGTAAGAAGGCTTAGGAGGAACACAGCACACGTGCTAGGGAAGCCTTTTCAATGAATAATTCAAAAAACCTTTGGGACACTGTGAAAGAAATGACTAACATGAACTCTGGAAAGAAGGAACTGAATGTGTGGAGAGATTTGGACAAGGCTAATGATCATTTGAACTGAATCATGAGAGCAATGTGACCCACTGCAGAGACCTGTTAATGTCACTACCACGGGACCCTATACAGGACAGAATAATAAGTAACTCTAATGCTGTCCCCACGGTTTTTAAAAAGCTGAACAGAGATTAGGCTAGTGGGCTGGATGGTATTTCATCTTTTATTCAGAAAACCTTTTGGATGAGCTGACTCTGGCTTGGAGCCCTCTATTCCAGCGCTCTGTCAAAGACATCTGTTAATCCTGTGCCTAGAAAGCCCAGTTCACAACTGTACACTATCTTAAAGCACCTTGAAAATCCATCAGTTTATGTTTGATTATTTATGAACTTCAGATTAGACTGTATGGTTCTTTTAAAACAGACAGGAACAGTCAACTCTACTCTCTCTGATACTCTGAACATAAATATCAGTGTCCCTCAAGGCTGTGTAAGCACTCCATTACTTTTATAATATACACAAATGATTGAAGAAACAATAGAAATAACCACATTATTAAATTTTCCGATGATACAGCCATACTTTTTCTACTTACAAAAGACTCACACGTTGCTATATAAACAGGAGATGGAGGAAGAAGAGAAGTGGTGCGACATACGCTGAAAGGTTTGTGTTGTCCCTCATCATATGGCCTACTGTACAACGAAATGGGCTCCTTCATATATTTTGAGCAGTAAATTACAGCAGTAACATTTTATTTGGTTATAAAACCAATTAGTTGTGACGAGAGTCATAGCTTACCCTAGACATATTGATTATACAATGAGATGTCCCTGTCTCCATTTTACCAAGTATCACTGTGATTACTGCATAAAGTGTTTTTCATATTACGAGCCCAAGGTTAGAGGATTCCACTAATTTAAAACAAATAACATGAACTTTACAATTATAATCTCCTTAGCTATATTGTATAGACAGCCTGGAAAAGTAATCACACAGAGCTGGCTTAGTGTTGTGTAAAGATTAAAAATTGAAAAGTTAAATCACCCCTCCATCTTTAGAGAAGGCTTGATGGGTCACTCTGCTAGCAGCAATCACCTCTAACTTACACACACATAAATCAATGAATCAATGTTATGTTGTCAACCGGTTTTTGGCCGGCTGTGGCTCAGTGGCGGTTGCCTGACAATCGGAAGGTTGGAGGTTTAATCCTTGGTCTGGCAGGCCCATGCCGAAGTGTCCTTGGGCAAGACACTGAACCCCGAGTTGCCCCCAATGTTGCGCCATCAGAGTGTAAATGTGTGCAAGTGTGTATCTGATTCGCACCTTGTACAGCGGCCTCGGCCAGAGTGTATGAATGTACTGTATGTGAATGGTTTCTGTACTATGTAGAAGCGCTTTGAGTAGTCTTTGAGACAAAAAAAGCGCTATATAAGAACAGTCCATTTACTTTTTGGTTTAAGAAGGCTAATAACTGGTTTCGGAATTGGCTGCCATTGCAACTATTTTGAGTACATGTTCCCAGGAGGCGCGGCTCATCAGCAGAGTAGCATGTAAGCAAAGCAGAAGCGTGCCCGCACAATGCATTTGTGCTCTGGACTGAGTGTTTTGGCAGTGCTCAGAGCAACAATTGCTGTTCTGTGTAAGCATATAAATACTGTACACTTTGTAGACCTTTGTAGATCAACCAAATTTGTATAAAAATACATATTTTAAAGCTTTTTTTCCCCTCTGGGCTGCATGTGTATGTTTCTTACAACAGGGTTTAGGAAAGTATCTTCATCTGTGCCTGGTGTTGTGATGATGTAGACTACATGCTTTATATGACTGACAAAATATGGCAATTACATCTGGTGGCCAAGACATTACTGATAATATTAATTATGCAATATATTGGTATTTTAAGAGGAAATAAACAACAACAATAAAATCAGTCCTGTTGTAGTTTTCCTTCTTTGTTTAGATTATCATGGGAAAGGAAGTATTGATGCTTCTAATCCACCAGTATCTTGGACATTTCCACACACACACACACACACACACACACAAAACTGTTTGTGGTATGGTTTGTCCCTGGTCGAGGGTCAGGACAGATCTGCAGTGTCCGCACATTACCAAAGTGACACGTTTGGGACATTTTTTACTAATTGAAGCATACATGAAACCCATCAAAAACGTGTGTGTCTAATATTGATGTACAAAGCAGCTTGTGTGCAACCTGACTGACTTCATGTCAGAGTCACTCAATGTCTTCACTGTGTGTCCGTCTCTTTACATTTCTGTCTCTGTGTCTCCCTCTGTCACTATCTCTCCTCGTCAGTGAGTCATCAGGTCTGTTTGACAGTTTGAAGCTTTTCTTTCTTCCTCATGCACACTATTAGCCATTCTGGCGGATAATAATAGCGATACATAAAACAAATAGCTGAGTGCCAATGGCCATAGATCCTAAATTGCAAAGAGATCAATAATAATATGAATCATTTAACCTTCTGGGGTCAAAGACTAGATACATTGGTCATGTATTTAGAATATTGGTGCAGATGACAACAGACCTTACATTCGCTACTGGAATTGCAACAAAATATTTGCGCCTAAAAAGCAAACACAATGCTTACTAACCAAATGCATAAGCACGCAGGAAGTCATACTTCACTCTGCCGTGTCTGCATGCAGTCTCTCTCTCCTCCACATTCTTCTACACAACCGCAGCCCGCTACTCTGTAAATAGTTTTTACAAACGAGCTAAAAACAAAAGCTGTCGGTTTTGAGTCAAACCTCTGTTAGTTTGCCACCAATCTGGAAATTTGAAAATGAGTACTTTAAAAATACCGCTTAGATTCGTTTCAATTAACAACAATATCAGAGCATTCTAAAAGCATCTGTGTCTGAGTCCAGAGGGTTAAAGCTCCCTCAGGATTACAAGCTCTACTGCTGTCCAGGAATATTGCCGGGGATTCTACTTGTAGATTCATGACAACACCTGATACCTCTGGATTTTACTTGACTTTAACTGCTTTGTCAAGCTACCGGAGCTAGCATGGAGCACACAGTCACTACCTGCACTTGATTAAGAAATATTATCAAATTTCTGGAAAAAGTGATTTCAAAAAGGTGTGTAAAGAAGGGTCTCTGTTTGAAGGATATCCAGGACGTCAAACTGACTCAGCAGTTCAAACACATCTCCCTTATGCTGGATGAAAAAGGCAAAGTCCCTGGAACATTGTTCCTACTTTAAGGATAAAGTAGTAACAATGCACGTAATGCGTTTGGACTGAATTGAAAATTATACTTTGCAAAATACACTGAATTACAAAGCTGTGCAGAACAGTGCACTATTATATAGTTTATTATTATAGACTATAGATTATTATATATTATATTATAGACTTACATACTAAGGTGGGAGGAACAAGCTCTTTGCTGGTCCGGGGATTGAACTGGCAACCTCCAGTTCACAACTGGCTTTTAGGCCACCACTGCCCATTCACACTATTATTCCCACTCAATCTCTGAGCAATGTATGCGTTTTACTAAATCTAAATGCAAAAAATTCAACTCAAATGTCAAACTTTTACATATCATTAGTGTGAATTAGGCTCCTACAGTAGAAGAAGATTAGAGAAAGCGCATTTCAATCCTGGTTATATTCCTACAGGTCAAAAATGCTATCCTCCATGTACTGCACTCTGCAAACTCTGAAACTAATGAAGAATCTCTCCCCCCCCCCCCATGCAAAAACAAGGGAGCAGTGAATAAAGCTGCCCTAAAGGTCCAAAGTCTGATGCACCCATGTCTGGCCTGACTGACGCATGACAGCATCCTTTCAGTGGACCAACTCAATGATTTCTTTAATAGACAGGAGGAGGACAAGTGCATCTTGTTTAAAATATACATTTGTCTAAAACCAAGCTCATAAATACCAAAACCAATGGTACTTAGTATTCATCTTTAAATGAAAGGTTTCTCTATAGAGCCCCCCTACAGGTTTCTCTATAGAGCCCCCCCACAGGTTTCTCTATAGAGCCCCCCCACAGGTTTCTCTATAGAGCCCCCCCTACAAATTTCTCTATAGAGCCCCCTCAACAGAGCTCCCCCACAGGTTTCTTTATAGAGCTCTCCCTACGGGTTTCTCTACAGAGCTCCCCTTTCAGGTTTCTCTATACAGACCCCCCTACAGGTTTCTCTATACAGACCCCCCTACAGGTTTCTCTATAGCGACCCCCTACAGGTTTCTCTATAGCGACCCCCTACAGGTTTCTCTATAGAGCTCCCCCTAGAGCTAGCAACTACAAAAAAAACTCAACCATTCCAATGAGTCCAAAGCTGTTACATTAAGGTAAATTAAGTTAAAAAGTACATAACATTGATATGTTAAGTGTGTCTCCAATAACAGCGTAAGTTTAGTGTTATATTAACCATTGCATTATCTTTTTGTTGACCATAAAACGTTTTTTTCTGGGTCCAAATAAAAAGCTAAAAAAGTCGCTTTCTCCCCCAATGTTTTGGTCACTTTTTTCATTGTTTTTATCACCTTTATCATTATTTTTTGTGACTTTTTCACACGTTTTAGTCATTTTTGCCACGTTTTTCAACGTTTATTATTTCTTTTAAAGGCTATAAGATTAAATAAAACATCCCATTGTATATGAAAGTAAAGGACTGATCATTTATTTACTTGTGAAGAGCATTGCATGTAACCATCCACGTTACTTTTATTTTTTATTGGGTTTAAAGAAACCCAAATTTCTGATGTAGAAATTCAACAAAAATTGGGTCAAATTTGACCCGAGGACAACGAGAGGGTTCAGACGCACAGGAAGTGGACACCTGTATATGTCTACACAACTTTGAATATTTTTATGAATGCCTTTTGAAGAAACACGTGTGAAACACTTGAATAAATGTTGCCTGTGGTCTGCTAATCGAATCTTAACGTAGCTAACTTC
This sequence comes from Etheostoma cragini, assembly GCF_013103735.1. Taxonomy (NCBI): domain Eukaryota; kingdom Metazoa; phylum Chordata; class Actinopteri; order Perciformes; family Percidae; genus Etheostoma; species Etheostoma cragini. The sequence continues at coordinate 622,349 of NC_048408.1, forward strand.
TCCCCATCACAAGACCCCTCCGTTACGTACCATGGTGGTTTCAGCAATGGAGCCAAAGCTGTTGATGAAGATGTTACAGGAAACGTTGACCGGAGGACCTGCAGAGGAAGAGACGCACAATGATTACAGTAGATTGATATGATGTAAATAATACCATTGTAGCATGATCGCCTTAACTGGTACCAACACATGAGAGGAAAGAACGATAAGCCTAACACAAGGCACAATACTATGTTTCCAACAGGAGGAACAAGGCCTCACAAGGGGCACCAAGAATATCAATAGCAATCATAAACTAGCATCAAATTCACCAAAAAGGTAAAAATTAACACACAAACCACATTCTTGGCTTCTTTATAAATCATGGATGCAAACTTAGACGTAGAAAAGGTGCCAAAAACATGATGCAGCCATGATTTGCAGATTTTACACATAAAAAAGGGTTCCAGTATCAAGTCCCAGCATTAGATATACCCTTAGTACAGCAGGTATCCAATCTTAATGCATTAGGCGTGTTTTCAGTAAAAAGCTATGCAGTTGTGGAGGATGTAGGAGGGTTGCAAATCTCTGGGCCGCTCACAATTTTATTCTGATTCTGATGCCAACAGTATTATGTACATTTCCATGCATGATTTAAAAAAATATGCGTTTGTTAGATTTTGACATACACAGTTTTTGTTACACACAAGTTGTAATAAAATATTTTGTCTGAGGTTTTTTATTGTGTCGTCATTCCATGCGTAAGCCTTTAACATGCTGAGTCCCCTTCTCTCCCAGTGATCTTCCATGTCAGAGGCTGAGTCATGTTTAAAAGGTGGAGAACAGGAAACATGAGCTGGTCACATGTAATGTGATTAAGTAGTAGATCAACAGCATGTGTTTATCTTATGTATTTCTTATTAGATCATGCATGTATATACAAAACCTATTTATTTTATCCTTTTGCCCATTTTTGTGTTTTTTTCCTGCACTCTTGTCTAAGCTTTATGTAGTCTATTATACTGTCCACTTTCAGTCTCTGTTTTCTGATTTGTACATATCTGGAGACAGTAACTTCTAAATAAAACACATTTAAAAGAAAAGAAAAAAAGATTCTATTTAAATTTGTATTATAATAAATCGATTATGAACGCATCAAAATCGATTATTGAATTGTTTTAGGGAGAATCTCGCACCCATAGGAAAAGCTGGTCTCATTGGTCACTTTTAAGAGGGTGTCAACGGTAATGTCAATGAGTCTCTACCTCGTTAAATAAAAGGTAAATAAAATAAAAACTTTACTTATATACCCTTTGGTCAACATTTCAGCGACACAGTAGAACCCAAGCTGTATTTTTCTGTTGGCAAAATAAAGTTGCACACAAAAAAAAAAAAGAAGAAAAAAAAATCCAGACATACATATTTCATTATCTAGTAAAATACCGCACTTTAATTTTGATTGGACAGGGTTTTTCCTGGTTTAGAATGGGCTTTAAGTGTCAAAGACTTTTTATCCTGGATTCTGATACATTTTCAGGCACACATTTATGGTGAGAACGTCATAATTTATGTCTAGGAAAATAATTATGGCGACAGGAAATTATTCAAAATATACTGGAATTTAATGCAGTAAGGGACGGGGGCTTTCACATCAATTGACCACAAAGTCCAGTTCATTTGAAAGGGCATAGCCGTATCTTTTTCCCCAAGGAGCCCATTTTGCTACTTAGTTGAAAGGTGTAGGAGCGACTTTCATATGGTAACCGCTATTACTGTTGTAGCTGATCTGTACCATAATATAATAGGGTTATGAAATATTTATTGGAAGGAAATGGAAGACAGGGAATGGTGTTTCACTCTATCCCCATCTCTACCTCTCTTCCCCCACTTTTATATAAACCTCACTAGAAAATGTGTTTTGATGATTATGATCATGTAGATTATAGTCTGGAAAGATTAGATCAAGGGTAGGTTTGAATTTGGGAGCGATTGCTTTTACGGGATGAGAAACTCTGTGCTGTACTGGATCCAAGTTGTTAGATGAGGATCTTGCACACTTTCAGCTAGGGGAATCGCTGTCCACAATTAAAACACAGCTGTCAACTTCAGATAGTCGAGTAACAGAAGACAATATTACAAACTTAAAATACTGGATCAATTTACTTGATCACTGTACGTAGGCAACCCAATTTGCTTTACAGACTACACGGAGTACATACAAAAACTAAAACTAAATGCACATAGAAAAAACATTGATAATAGCCTCTATGCAGCTGTGAGTCAGGGCTGGACATTTTGATGAAGGAATAAGGCAAATGAGAAATATAATTACCATTGAACCTTTAAATATAGGTGTCTAACCCCCCCCCCCCCCCCCACACACACACACACACACACAATACCAGTCAAAAACATTAGCATGTTAGTTCTGCATTAACCAGAGCACCACCTCACAAGCTCAGACACCCTAAAAATGTTTTACAAGCAATGTAACCACAACTCAAAGCAGTTATGACGGGGTATAGCCTCCCTGGGGCAATTCGTCCCCGACAACTCGCAGAGTCTGCAAAGGTTGAACCTAAAGCCCCCCGCTGGCTAGGCAAAACTCCTTAGGAAACTGAAAATGCAACTTTTTCATGTACTGTACATCAAGTTTATATATCTATTTTAAAAGCATCAATGCATTTTGACCAATCATTACACCATTGCAGGCATTAGGAGTGGCACTAGATCCTACTCTCCATGTTACTTAAAATTGCATGATGACCTCCTGGGACGTAAACTTTCCTCAAGGAACACGCTGATGTAAGCTTTTTGAAGGTGCGATGTCCGGTATTCACTTCATCGCACTATTGTTGAAACCAATTGAACGAGAAAGTAAAGCTCTCATTCTAACGGTCGATATTTGTTCCTACCCTCATGAAGGCTGGGTCATGACCGAAAGAACGAGATCCAGGGTACAAGCAGCTGAAATGGGTTTACTCAGGCGGGGGGCTGGAGTCTCCCTTAGAGATAGGGGGAGAAGCTCTGTCATCAGAGAGGAGCTCGGAGTAGAGCTGCTGGTCCTTTGCATCAAAAAGGAGCCAGTTGAGGTGGTTTGGGCATCTGGTGAGGCCTGCCCCTGACCGCCTCTCTAGGTAGGTGTTCCAGGCACATCCAGCTGGGAGGAGGCCTGGGGGAAGACCCAGAACTAAGTGGAGGGATTACATCTCCACCCTGGCCAGGGAACGCCTCGGGATCCCACAGTCGGAGCTGGTTGTGGCTCTGGAAAGTTTGGGGTCTCCTGCTGGAGCTGCTGCCCCCGCGACCCAACCCTGGATAAGCAGACAACGATGCATCGATAGATGGTGTACGGTATGACAAAATGGATTTTTTAAATTATAGCACCCTCTGAATGCAGAAGTGTCTACATTTTTGTGTCCAAGGTCCCTGCGGGACCTAAGTGCTTACATTAGGGGTTCCCAGCGTCAATGGTCCTGGGAGCCAAGTTGTCTTGCATCATGCACCATGGCGCAGTTGGTAGCATATCAAGCATTGATTTGCATCAAGGATGCAACGCAGATGTGCCTGGTGGAAAATATGGGTAAGGCTTGGACCCCTAAAAAGAAGGGTCTTTAGCTTAGATCTAAAAGTAATCAGCATCTCATGTCTAAGCTCTTCTGGTATTTTGCTCCTTATTTGTTCTGCATGGAAGCTAAATGCAGCTTCTGCGTGTTTGTATTTGAGTTTGAGAACAGCAAATATTGTAATCCAGACCCACCTGACCTGGGAGATGTGCAATGTTTGCATTGGGTCACCAGATCTGATAAGTATTTTGGACCTAACCACCGTTATTGATGGACGAGCAATTTAACTTTGAAGTGTATTCTGTGTGAAACTGGTAACCAATGGGATGACCTGAGAACTGGAGTTATATGCTCAGCCTTGTTGGTCCTTGTAACAACCCTGGAAGAAGTATTCTGAATCAGCTCTAGCTGTCTGGGTGATTTTTTTAGAAAGACCCATCAACAGGGCACTGCGAGCTTGCTAAAGATGTAAGCGTACAAGTTTCGGTAACAATTCCCCGATCCTGACTGATATTTTCAAAAGGTGGTAGAGGGCCGCTTTTTCTGTTTGGTTTAATTTGACTGAAATGTAGGTCAGAATGTAGGATAACACCAAGTTATTTAAGGACAGCTTATGAAGCTAAGCACAGACTTTGAGCCAAAAATAACTTCAGTTCTCATTCATAGCATTCGTTTTGATATCTCAGTATGGGATACGACTCCCTGCGTATTCCTCAGAAGCATTCATCTCATTACGCCAATCCTGATTGGCTGGTAATTGAGTGTCCGCGTCACGTGGGTCCATCCCCCTTTAACCCTCTGAACCAGGGGTGGGCAAGTAATTTTTAACGGGGTCCGCATGAGCAACCCGTGCACTGCTGGAGAGCCACATCGACAATATTTCAATTAAATTTTGCTCAATATTATTTTGGATATACACAGTAAGATAAATAATAATTTCATTTAACCCAATTTAGCTTCATGTAAAAGCAAATAGCTTCTGATGGTTTTATTTAAACTCCTAATCCTTAAATATTTGTATTGGGTTTGCAGTTTTACCATCAACGCATTAGCCTCCCTTGCGTGCTCTTCAGACAGATTCCGTTTTTTATCCTCGTGCTTCGTCGTGTAGTGGCGATTCAAATTATAATCTTTAAACACAGCAACTGTGTACCACAAATTAAGCACACGGTTTTACCTTTAATTTCTGTAAATAAATACTCGGCAGTCCATGTCTGGTTGAAAACACGGCATTCGTCATCAACTTTTCTTTTACTAGCGTGAGGGGAAATCTCGGGGTTAACCGGGAATCACTTGTCGCTGTGCACCTTAACTCACAGGTTACGCACACATTAATAACACTATTCAAAATAAAAGCAGCAAAGTTGTATTGCACGCATGACATAGATGTTTTTTTTAATTTGTAATTTGTGATGCCGCTGTTCACCTTCACTCACAATCACACATACGTCCACACGGAAGTAATACAAACAACGCTTTTCAAAACAAAAGCAGCACCGTTGTATTGCACACTCAACATAGATATTTTTAAAAATGTCTTTTGTAATTTATGATTGGCCTCACGCGGGCCGGACAGGAACGGCCAAAGGGCCAGATGTGGCCCACGGGCCGTAAGATGCCCAGGTCTGCTCTGAACCCTAAGGCCATTTTTACAGTTCATTGTCCGTCTGGATTTATTCTATAAAAAAGCTTGTAAAACATCAACCCTGTTGTCTACAATCAAGATATGAATCATGTATCATTTTTTCAGGCCAAACTGGGTTCTTAGAATATTTGGGTTGCAGTGAGGTCACATGCATGTTAAAAATGGTGGTAGGACCTTAAAGACAATTAAATAAATAAAACAGAACATGACTCTTCCAGATATCTGTTGATATCACAGACTGAGCAGTAAAACCTAAGCCATTTTCCTCTCTAAAACACTTCTCACATGTCTTGGGAGTCGCACTGTGAAGAAATAATCATAACTCATACAGATGATAAAATACATTTTTTCAAAGAAAGTGCAGACGTTTTTTCCCTCATGACATTTACTTACGCCAATAATCAACATAATGGCATATTTATTGATATTACACCAACAGCAATGCTACACAAGCATTTGTGTGTCTAAAACAGTTCTACTATATGCACAAATAAACATAATAAACATAACTTATATAAAGCACATACTATTTACATTTCTTCAAAAAAAGGCCCAAATATATGCCAATCTCAAACCAGTGGGGCCTTTTCCTCTATAAAATGGTAGATATCTATCTTGTTCCGCTATAGCATCTTTGATCACATGTGGGACTAGTGTGACCATAGTATGACTGGGAAGTTTGACCTCTTTAGGACTCCATACTCTGTGTGACATTGTCTCCCAAATATGGGCATGCTGGTGCCTGTACTTCCGTAAACAGAGAGAGGACAGACAGAGCGGGCAGCTATAGGAAGAAAATAGCAATAACTTGATGAATTATGGACATAAAGTGGATCAATCTTGGATGTAACTGTTTGGATTTAATGCCCAACGACCCCAAAAAAGGCTGGAAGTTCCAGGCTGGATAGAAAATCACCTGTAGAGGCTAGAAAGACCTGGAAGCAACCTCTGTAATCGCTAACTTGTTAGCTATTAGACGCAACTTTTGGTGAGTCTCTAACTGTTATGACACTATTCTAAAACCTCTTCTCGCTTCGAAGCATATCTCTGTTATGCAGGCTAGCTAGCTTAACTTTCCACATACCTGAGCCATCATAGCTTAACTTCTCCGTCGCCATGTTTACTTCGCATTAATTGGTGACATTCATGCGATCTCTGTGCATCCATCATGCAATCAGTTTGCCCTGGGGCGCGTCAGGGTGTTATTGAAACCTAATCCTTCCTTTGTGCCTAAGGTGGTTAGCGCATGCTCTCCCATTGACCTTTTGACACCATCTTCCCCGCCTGTTTCTTCCTCAGAGGAACGGCGGTTGCATGCGCCATGTCCAGTTCATGCTCTGTTCATTTACTTGGACAGGAATACGGGTTTTCGACGGAGTGAACAGCTATTTGTGTCGTGGGCTAGCCCCCACAGCGGGAAGTCTGTGACAAAGCAACGGTTCTCTCATTGGATTGCGGAATCCATTGCTCTGGCCTACACGTGTCAGGGTTTTCCGGCCCCGCATAGCATGCATGCTCACTCAACTCGGGCCTTTGCTGCATCCTGGGCCTTATTTAGAGGCATTTCCATACAAGACAATTGTGCAGCGGCATGCTGGTCTTTAACTCGCACTTGTGTTCGGTTTTATAGACTTGAGTCTATAGTCTCTGCACCGAGTGTGGCATGTGCAGTGCTGAGCACAGGGCCATTGCTGGAGCAGAGCATTGCTACCTGAGTGCCGGTGGTTCCTGAGATAAGCTTGTCTGGCAATACGGGAGTCTCCATATCCCATTGTGAGACATCAAAACAAATGCAATGGATGAGAACTTTAGGTTACTTGCGTAACCCCGGTTGTCAGAGTAGCATGAGGGAGATGTCTCACCAGACAACCCTTCTTGCTGGGGCAAAGCGAAAAGAGTGGCTTATTTTGAATGGTGTCCGCGTCGTAGCGCAAGTTATTTAAAGGGGGATTGACCCACCTGACACAGACACTCAATCACCAGCCTATCAGGATTGGCGTAATCGAGATAAATGCTTCTGAGGAATATGCAGGTAGGCATATCCCATATTGAGACATCTCACCCATGCTACTCTAAAAACCGGGGTTACGCAAGTAACCTTAAGTTTTGTCCTCATTTACATGGAGCTAGATACTACACCACTAACATCAGGTCTTTAGTGTGAAAGCACCTCAGAATTGTTGACAATACCAGCATGGATGCTAACATTACCAAAATATGATCTAAAAATGTGTCAAAGCACAGTAAAATATGTTAGCAAGAGTAAGGCATAATGAGAGAGAGAACAATAGAGAAGGATAACTTTACATTTCAAAAACAGGCCTGGACGAAATGTCCAGTTCGTAAGGTATATTGTGCATGAGGATGCAGTAAAAGGGTTTAGCAAAGTATAAGTGGAGTTACACAACAAGTGTTTGTCATAGGGCTCGAATTTATCAAACACAGAGCAGATACCAGATAGTGCTTCAATTAAATTATCTCACTATTAATTCATATTAGGGTGTACAGTGTCTCACAGCTGAAGTCTACTTTGCCCTGGATGTTCTAATTGGTTAAAAACAGACACATTTAGGGGTGTTTCTAGGAATGGAGGATGTTCAGGGCTTAGCCCGGGCCCATTTAAATCAACTGAATGCAATGCAAAATGAATTTGGCTTGCCCAGCTTGTAAATACCCAGTGTACTGCATGTTCATTTCAGCTGGCCAGTTTGTAGATGCTAGTTAGATTGCACCTACATTTGGCCTAATCATAATTGGTCTGGCAACCCAAAGGCCAGTGTTCTGTTTCCAGATTTGTGTGGTGACTTATGACGCGGGGGGTCTAGTGGTCCTCCCCCAGAATCTTTAACACTAAACTCTTCATTTCCTGCATTCAGGTTCATTTTTATGAACCTATTTTTACCTTTTTCTGAACCAGATTTATTCTGGAAATATCTTTATGTAAAGGGAAACATGGGGGACAATTCAAAATACAAAAACATAATAGAATATATTGCAATAAGGCTCTTCGGTATTGTGCATTGCTTTCAACTATGTATTCTCCTTTGGATCGACTCTTCTAATTATATCTGAGCCAGCACACATGGCGCCTAGGCATCTTTTACTCATCGGTCCTCTGTTGGGTCTTTTGATGGGGAAGAACCCTCCATAAATGTGCATATGACAACTATTCACCTCAATGATATTTTAATGCAATTTAACAAATTAATAAACCCCTGGACTAATATTTCAGATGTTTGAGTAAGATTTTTTTCTCATGGTCCAAACGTTGTGCACATTAAAATATAACTCATCCTATCTGTGTTCTCTGTGATTTGGAGGAGTCATGGAGGAGTACTTAGACTTATGCTGTCCTTTTCTTTATACTCAAAACTTACTTATTCATTTGACTTGTTTTTAACACAGAGAGAGAGAGAGAGAGAGAGAGAGAGAGAGAGAGAGAGAGAGAGAGAGAGAGAGAGAGAGAGAGAGAGAGAGAGAGAGGATTGATTGCCTTGTGACAGGCACGTTTATGGCTATTGTCCGGTTTCATATAGGTCAGTCAACATTTCAAAACGACGCTGCCTCTGGACACATTGATAGCTTGATAGATACCTTTGAAGTTGGGTCTTATCCTGGCATCGTATCCAGATGTCCTCCCCATCAGTTTGTCCAGGAAATCAGAGGGGGACATTGGGACCTGCCGTGTCCTCGCAGCATTGTCCACCTCCTTACACTGACCCACACTGTCACAGAAACAAAACACAGATTATACAAATAACCATCTGGGACATTTTCACAACAGGATGAGTGATTTGCTACTCTCCTTAGCCATAGTAAGCCAAGTTGTTGGCTGTTTATGACAGCTTTGATGTTGATGTCCCAAACCCTGAGGGTTAAACCTGCACAAGACTACTTTCCAACCAAGGAGCTGAAAGTAGAAACTCGGATTTTGATATGGACGAGACAGTCACTCTTAGCTCGATCACACAATTATTTACCAAGTACAAATAAGTATATATTAAGTATTTGAATTTAAACCTTGTGTTAACCACTGGTGTTTACCCGCTGCTGCTAAACTACAGTTGTCTTAACCTACCATGTTTCACATCCAATTGTCTGTCCAGACTCATAATATAGGTAGAGAAGACTTTGAAGGAATTCAATTGAAAAAAGTTCTGAGTGTATGTTTTGCAAAACGTGGATACTTTATGGTCCTGACACACCAACCCGATAATCGTCCGTGGGACAGTCTGGCAAAGCCGCTGACTCGAGTCTGATTGGTGGAATGCAAACCCGGAAAGGAGGAGTGGTATGAGCGTGACTAGAGTCTCTCAAAATGTGAGAGATATTCTTTGAAACTGACCTTTGTGGATCTGAGATCAAGATTCAGCAGCTGCATGGCCGTCTCCTGACCTATTTTAGTAAAATATGTTTACGATTTGCGATCGGATTCTTAACAACCCGTCATGAGAGTCTGGCTTTGAATTTCTGGAGAAACCGCACCCACGTGGCGCGCGACAATACAGATTTGTGCCGCCTGTTGTCATGGAGACTTAATATCTCGTCACTTGGGTGTGTTCCGAGGCTCTTTTTCTAACCAACTAAGGGAGACTGATCATTCCAACTGCCCTTTCTGCAGAGGGTCAGCCGTCTGGTTGGTGGCTCAGGGGCTTTACACACGTCTTTAACCCTGCAGCACAAGGTTAGATCCAATCACTACAGTTTTAAGATCAGTGCCACCAGTTCAGAATCCAACCAAATGTCTCCACATCTGTTCCTGAGTTAAAACGTTGAATAGAAAGCTTTTTAGCTGGACACCTTTTGGATATAAAATGTTATCACATCATTTCATCCTACCGTACATTTGTGTGAAAGTCAGTCCTGATTAGCGTTTCTGAGATATTGTGTTCACGAGAATGGGATGGACAGACAACACAAAAACAGTCCTAGAGGAAACAATATCTAATATGATGCATCACCTGACTACCAGAGCATATCTACTGGTGTGTGTGTGTAGCACGCAGGCACACAGACACAAACACAAACATACACCAGTGCTGGGGTGAATGGGTAGTATAGCTAAAGCTTGATGATCCTGAAACTACACTGTGAATGTGTTTGTCAGTTATCCCAAAATAGCTCTGCTCACGGCAAAGCTCATACTGCTGAGCATGCACACACACACCCACCCACCCAAGTGACGTTTCAGGGTCATTGGAAACAACTACCATCTACCCCAGCAGGGAGGAACCTTATTCAACCCTAATTGCAGAGTAAGGGTGTTTACCATAAGGGTAATTACTCATTTAACCACTCAAAACATGCACTCATGCTGGTGGTGACAGCAAGAGACAAAGACAACATAATCATCCATTTGTCATAAGCTTTGGGAGACACAGAGCAACAGCAAGAATGACTCGGAGACAATCAGAAGAAGTCGACTCAGGCCTGGCGCCGGGACCAAGTGACTGAGGGCGCAGGTAAGAAACAAAAGTAGGCCATCATCCTGGTATGCCCATTTCTGCATTGGTTTTCATTCTGTTTGTAGCAATATAGTGGCGTTTCAAGTGGTTGCGAAAAATTCCTGTTTTCCACACAGACGAGTTTGTGGCTCTAATTTAATATTCTGAATACAACATTGTCAGTGTGTTAATGTTGGAGTCCTGACCCAACCCTTAGCAAACAAGCATCGCGCATTTTTTAGAAGGTGAACTAGTCGCAAGTTGAGGTGAAATGCAGTCTGGTTGTTGAGGTGAAAACACCATATGTAGCAGCTGTGAATCAAATAAAATTATTATAAATAATGTTATGTCATCTTTTTACTCTTACACTGAATGCCTGCTGGTTCAATCCAAATTAGTATTGAAAAGTATTTCCCGTGTTAAGGATGAGGACCAGCCTGAACCGGAGGTATCTGTCTCACACAGAGCTGAACCGTCCAAGTTCTTCATCACACACACACACACACACACACACACACACACACACACACACACACACACACACACACACACACACACACACACACACACACACACACACACACACACACACACACACACACACACACACACACACACACACACACACACACACACACACACACACACACACACACACACTTTTTTTTTCTCTTTTTTTATTTAAATAGGGACTTAATCCAGAACAGATTTGCAAGTTGTTTTTTTAAATGGGAGAGCAGCTCCTCTGTGTTAACATTGTGGTTAAGAGCAGTAAATGAAGCAGAGGTAAAAAGTTCCAAACATTTAAAAGCAGACAAAGAGTTAAAAAAAAACTTGGCGACAGACTGTATATTAAAACAGATAAAACCCACATGGAATACAACTGCTCATGATCAGACACACAGATGTCCTCCTCCATCCAAACCAAATCAGATCTAGAGTGTGTGGGTTTGTTCCCAGCTTGGGTAAGGCTAAATTATTCTAAAACATCTAAATTAAATCTGTGATAAAACTCTGAGTCAGTAAACAGACATGGATATTAAAATTACATAAAATGAGAATCCAGTCAGATTTTGACATGAAGTGACATAAGAACTCTGAAAACTCTTGGATGAAAGCTCTACTCTATGTTGGGGGTCTGTAAATTAGTATAACTAAATTGGGTTCAAACCAAGGTGATCAAATGACATAAAAGCAGTTTGTAAGGCAGGTTGTCATTTAACATTAGACTGTTAATGTGATGTTAATTTTACATCCCATCAGTTCTTCATAGATAGAGTTGTTGGTGGTTGTCTAGGACTACTGGTACGAGTGACATTTACATGGTCTAACCGGTAATAGCCTCTCTATGGATAAGACTGTACCCCTCCCACAGCCTACTCTTGCTCCCAAAACAACAGGATATACATCACTTTAGATTAGACAGACAACAAATCCAGCACAATACTGTTTTACAACTTGTTCATTTACCAGTTAGTTAAAAAAAAAAATCCAATCAAAATAGATTCTTAGATATTGGAGATCAAGTCATGGCATATTGAAAATACTGCTTAGAATTATTCAAATTGACAAAAATTTGAGAGTCTGCTCTGAAAACACCCCCCAACCCCAGAAGGTTAAAAGTACCAAGTACCCATGTACTTGTGGACTAACCCTAGTCTATCTAGATGATATGTCAGTCTTCCCATGCTACGCGTTGTGCTCCACCTCTCCCTGGAACACTTTCTTTCTTCAGACGACACAGCTCAGAGCATTTTAAATCAGCTGCTAAGCTGCTTAGGTTTCTGACGTGCTACGTCTCCCTGTTTGCATCTCCTATTTCTTCCCTACTCTACTTCCTGCCGCCTTTTCCTTTCCTACGCTCCCTCCATTAAAATATAAGAACTATAAGAAGCAGTGTAAAGAGACACAGTTTAACACCCAATCCTTTTTGATAATGGATGAGATTTTAATCTAGAACTACTGTCTCCCTCACACACAGAGCCCATTTAAAAATTACAAAATTCCCCGGTGGTTTCTGGGTGAGCATTATATTTCATTTGTGCCAAGGCTTTCAAACTGAATAGGGTCAAGCTTCTGAATTGCGGATGTGAAGCACGCAAGTTAGGCACCAAAATGATGCTTTCACATTTCTACACAGGACCAGGGGCCTCATTCATTAAACTATGCGACGGATGTGCGTCACGAGTGGCGTACGGACAAAACATAGGACGTATTCTGATTTAAAAAAAGATATGGTTATGTCCTGTTCATACTAATCTGAGGAATTGGGGTCTCATCTAGAAAACTGCACGTAGGCTCAGTAATAAAAGTGTACGTAAGCCCAAAAGCAAAAAAAACGGTGTATGCCAAAAACATTACTCTCTGCATTCTGACATCAGTGAGTTCTTTGAGTAATATTAGTGTGTGAGACGGAGCCTGCTGGACCTGGGCCAGAGATGTGACCCATGGCCACAATATCATAGTTCATAAAAATGCAGCAGTGACGATACAGATCTTTCACGTGTGTAACTCTGCTGACCCGCCACTCGACCTGTGTTGGACCCATTCCTAATGAGTCAGGCGTCCCTCTGGGGGTAGCATACACTTCAGTCCATCACACTCCTTCCAATGTCTGTCTGTTTTATTTTTTTTCTCATTTCTGCATTTATTTTGATAGGAAAACTGAAGACAAAAAGGAGTGAGGGAGAGAGAATGACATGCAGGAAAGGACCCCAGGTCGCAGTCGAAACCGGGCCTGCTGCGTCGAGGACTAAATCTCTGTATCTCTCTACCAACCATGCTATCCGGGCGTCCTTTATCTTTCAATCAGTCTGCTCTTGATGTTGAAAACAAGTGAAGGAGTTTGGAGGATTTGATGCTAGGGAGTGTGGCAAACTGGTTGAGCCAAGGCCAAAGGAAGAAAGCCAAATTACAGGTGTGTAATTGCTGTCATTTCAACATGTGACAGCAAGAGAGGGGGGGGGCGCGCTATAGGTCTAGGAGCCATGAAATGTTGGGTCTCAGTTCAGGGACACACTTTTAAGCACTTTCTATTTTACTTAAAACGTTTTAGTTGCGCGCTCAGTGACGCACTTGAAATAGTTTTTTATTTAACTAATTTTATATACAGTATAATTGTCAAATGTATTTAGCTACACTTAATTGTGGTGTTAAGGGCGACGCAAGGAACATTTTTGGGTGCACCTAAAATTAAACCTAAACCTAAATAAAAAAGGTAGGCGCACCAGTGCAACCAAGGCAAAAAGTTAGTGTGGAGCCCTGATGCTGCAGCGCTGTGCTGACAAAGACTAAATAAAATCTCCTGGATTAGCGTCTATGCATTTGCTTCCTGTAAAAATAAATGTGACTGACTGCGCATCACAACCCCAACCAGCACGGCCAGACAGCACCCACCAAGAGCCTTGGTCTGTCCAAGGTCTCCTCCGAAAAGAGTCTTTCCTCGCCACTAAATGCCTGCTCTTGGAGGAATTACTTTGTAGATTGTAGTGTGTGTAGTGAGTGTGGTCTAGACCCACTCTCTGTAAAGTGTCATGAGATAACTCTAGCTGTGATTTGATACTATAAATAAAATAAAATTAATATTTGATACTTTCCCATGTGTCTAGTTTCTGCCAAATAAGGTGAACATTTAAAACAAATGAATTAGATAAAATATGTGGACTGTTACATTTACACTGTGGAAAAAACACAAAGAAGTGCACCTCGGTGACATCAAGGGTGGGGGTGGGTAGGTCCAGCATCCCCCCTGCACCCTGTAGCTACGATGCCAAAAAGCCTAACCCCGTCTGGGAGAGCTTTGGTTTGAAGTGCTGACGGAATTATTTATAACTAGCTCTCTGATTATGCAATAAAACAAAGCCATGAAGCCGACATGAAGAGACAAGAGGCCTTTTGCATCTGGCCACACCGAGAGACCTTATCCCTGCCGTTATGTAACACTCGCTCTCTAGCATGCAGGAAAGCCCAAATCTGGTTGGACTACTTAGGGTGAACGCCCACCACAGATGTGCAAAGACATTTTGGGGGGCAGGCGCTGAAGTTAAAAAAGGAGAAATAAATAAATAATTATTTGTTAAAAATATAAATTAAAAAAACATTAAATATATCAAAACAACTGACTTCTGAGAGCTGGCAATAGGGGTCACCTTGGTCATCGGGGTGAGGGATTTGTGCGCAGCAGCCTGGTGTTTAGCTCCTTTTTACAATTTTTGTAAAATTGTAAAAAGGAGCTACAATTTACAATTGTAGGGAGCAGGAGGGTGCTGGAGGGTGTTAACAATCTTTTTTGAAAAATACATTTATCCAAATCATTTATAATGACAAATAAAATCATTCTGACAAGTGAATATTTAAGAAATAAAATAAAACCCAAACTTTCTGTATTTTTTGAAACCTCTCCACACCTGGACATTCATATTTTCAATTTCCATGACTTTAAGGTTTTTCCATGACCGTACAAACCCTGTCCATTTTTATATAAAAATAAAGGATACATTTTGTGTTTCCACTAATTATAAAACCTTTCCTATTAATAAAGCTTTGACGATGAAGAAGTAGGCTTGGTGTTCCTCACGTTCTTAGCCAGAACTGTGTTAAGGCAGCCAATTGGTCATAAAAATACCCCTCTATCACAAACTGAGCAAGCTCAACTTAAAACCATTCCAAACCTATGCGGAATTATTCTAGAGAAACATTCTACAGAGGGAAAGTACTAGCGACGTTTTGCTCATGATATGTTCACAGTTTCTGAACTGCTGTAACTCTGCTCTCCAAGCCAACAGTGTCAGTCTCAGCGTGTCCGTCTCAACACGTTTACAAATTATTTAGTATTGCTGAGCTGCTTTTCTTGTCAGGCAGGTTCTCCAAACACCAAATTCCAATTCCAAGCCTTCTGGATGTGAACATGTTGTTGTGTTGAGATGTAGAAGAAGACCCACCAGAACAACATCTATTCTGTCCTGATGACGTCTCTTCCTCTTTTAATCTCTGGCAGGAAGAAGAGCCAAACTGGGCCTTGCCCTGATGTTCAGCTTCAATAATGCATCATGTGTGTGTACTGCTTTCACCAAAACACAACTTCATCATAGCCGCTCAGCAGCGATGGTAGGAGCACTTCATCAAAAAGGCATTTGTTGTCAGAAACAGGTTGCGTGAGCACCCAGACCCAGAGAACACAGCAGCATAATGATCACCATCTCTGCAGGCTGACTTGTGTGGTCTATTATGTCTATTTTGCAAAATGTGACAAGATGTATGAGAGTACACATAAAATACACCACAAGAGGAGAGCACAGGAGCAACATCAGGCATCATGAGGCTTTGCTCTTTCATGAGTGTCAATGGATCAAACTTAGAAAGCTTAAGGTCAAGATGACAGAGCTAACATGCTATCAATACTGAACAGGGGGGCCAATTCTGCAGCTCGCAGGCAGTAATCAAGCTAACAGGTTTAATACTTAAAGTGACAAAAGAAGTCAAACTATGCAAAGCCAAATAAAACTATAGAGAAGTGTGCAGGAAGAGGAGACAAATGTCAAACACGTGGTCTAGAATCACAACCAGAGCCCGACCAATAAAAGGATTCTTTTTTTCTAATATGTTTTTCCCTAACATTAGTTATTTTTTGTTATTTATGAGTTCTCACTAAAATGATATAATTTGTTTTACTAAAACAGAATAGCGGAACATCAAAATATATATTAAAGTCTATGAAAAAAAAAAATCTATGAAAATCTATGAAAATACAAACTTAAGAAGACTTGCTCTCTAAGGACCAAAGCTACATATCTTGTTAATGACCGCAAGAAAAATTATTACTAGTAATTGGATGAGGCCTGGCCCCCCTACAGTAGCCCAGTGGAAACAAAAAATTAAACAGGTCCACACAATGGAAAATATGACCGCTATTTTACAGCTGAAGGTACCTGTGTTTGTGAAAAGATGGACTCCTGTTATTCTAGGCCTTGAGTTAAAATAATTCAAACATAATGATTTGTTATTGTGTATTTATCCTATATCTATGTAGTCAATATGGTTGTCTAACGAAGCTCAACACAGGGTGACCCTTTTGTTGTTGTTTTTTTATTTTTGTTGAGTAGAAAGGAAAAAGAAAAAGTTTAATTGTACTGTATTGTGTTGCTAAAATTGCCTGTAATGTACAATTTGGGTAATAAAGTAAAAAAAAAAAAAGAAAGAAAAGTCCTTTGAACAAAAAAACATTAAATAAAATTAAAATTAGTGTTGCCATAATGACAAAGAATCATTTGTCATTATGAGAGATTCTGATTAAAGTATATTTAAAACACACACAATTTCACCCCAAATCCAGCACCCTGAGACTGTACACCAAGCGTAGCGAGGGAGGCCGAGGGCTAGTGTGTGTCAAGACCACTGTCCAGGATGAAACGACAAAGATCCAGCAGTACATCAGACAGATGGCCTCCAGAGATGAAGGGCTTAGTGAATACCTCAGGCAGCAGAAACCCAAAAGGTGAGGACAAGGTAGAGGAAGAACCGTCATGGAGGGACAAGCCGCTGCACGGCGTGTACCACAGACAAATAGAAGTGGCTGATATCAAGAAATCCTACTAGTGGCTGGAAAAGGCGGGACTGAAGGACAGCACAGAGGCACTAATCATGGCAGCACAAGAACAGGCACTCAGTACAAGATCAATAGAGGCTGGGGTCTACCACACCAGGCAGGACCCCAGGTGCAGACTGTGCAAGGATGCCCCTGAGACAGTACAGCACATAACAGCAGGGTGTAAGATGCAGGTAGGAAGTGCGTACATGGAACGCCATAACCAGGTAGCTGTCATAGTGTACAGGGACATCTGCCACAAGTATGGGCTGGAAGTCCCAAGGTCAAAATGGAAGACACCTCCTAAGGTAGTCCAGAATGATCCAAGATCCTGTGGGACAAACTGGTGATGGCTAATCAACCAGACATGGTGTTGATGGACAAAGAGCAGAAGAAGGCGGTAGTGATAGATGTGGCAATCCCAAGCAACATCAAGAAGAAGGAACACGAGAAGCTTGAGAAATACCAAGGGCTGAAAGATGAGCTAGAAAAGATGTGGAAAGGCAGAGAAACAGTGGTGCCAGTGGTAATCGGACCACTGGGGGGGGCTTGGGGGGGGAAGAGTGGCTCCAGCTGATTCAGCAGGGGAGAGTGGCTCCAGCAGATTCCAGGTAAAACATCAGAGGTCCATGTCCAGAAGAGTGCAGTCCTAGGAACAGCTAAGATACTGTGGAGGACCCTCAAACTCCCAGCTTGAGGATGACACACCACAAGGGGTGAGAGGGGGATTTTTCTTTTCCACACACACACACACACACACACACACACACACACACACACACACACACACACACACACACACACACACACACACACACACACACACACACACACACACACACACACACACACACACACACACACACACACACACACACACACACACACACACAAAGTTAGGGAAATGTCTAACATTGGCCGATAATATCTGCCCGCCAGTCGGGCTCTAATCAGCATAATTATTTAAATGTATATTACAATCGGTCTGATTTTGTGTCTCAGATTTGCCCAGCATAATGCCAGTAGACTCAGAGCCTGAGACAGGTTGCTAGGTGACCAGAGGCTGATGGTGAGGCAGATACACACTTACTGTCTACAGACTAAACTAGAAGTCATTTAATCTTACACTCAATGCAGCGGCAAACTGAAAACACGGCCTTTGAAATTACGTTGTTGGAAAAAATACAATGGATATCATTAGTATGATTAGTATCTATTTTTCTGGCTGCTGGAAGGTGGTAGATTAACCTGAACAGTGATAAAAACAAACAAAGAGGAATGTTCCGATCTGAGAGCTTTTTTCTTCAAGTGAACATGCTAGCGAGCACGTTATGTTCACAGAGTATGTTACCACGGTGACTGACTCGGAGTTCTACCAGTTGTTTTTTTACCTCCCCTCTTTACAAAAGGTAATAATTTTCCTCTTTTACCTCAGATTTAATACACTGATTGTTAATAGATAAATATCACAACGTTAACGTATTGCCCAGCCCAAGTTTTTGTACTGAATAGCTTGTGGGAAACAACTATACACGTGTACTGTTCCGATGCCCAATGCCTACCGTGATGTACTACCTTGATGTTGCCAGTTGAAGTATGGCACTAGAAATCAGTACTTTAATTAAATTGTATTATTTTTAAAAAGTGAGTTGCAGCCTTCAAGGTACAGTAAGTGTTAAATGGCTCCACATTTTAATAGTCGTCTACTCTGTTGAGGATGGATTCTACTTACAATATTATTGAGTTTTATCATGAATCCTTTGTGAGTTTTTACCATAATTTGTAACTGAATAATGTGAGATGGAGACTTAGAATTCTTAACATACCCTCTGTAGCAATGACCACTATCAGAATATGGATCTAACACTTTAAAAAACATTTTGTTTGATGGATTCATTTCCTTTTCTTATAAGTTATGAAACTTTGTTTTGACTTTCCCTTTGATCCGTGCCTTTTACCTCTTCAGAGACACTTGAAAATATATGATTTTCTCGCCTAAATTTTTACCCTTAAAAAAGTGATGCAGTTTCCACATGCTTTGGCCCTCTGGGATGACCCTGAGTTCATTGGGAAGTTAACACTCTCAACTTGTTGTTTCTAGTGGAAGTGTGACACTAGGCCTTACTGACACAGAGCTACAGAGGTTAGAACACAGAATTTCTATTTCCGTCCAAGTAAATCATCTGAAAAATGTATAAAAAGCACTACTGTAAGCATATTACATGGGCTATATACTAAAATAGTACCCTAGCCTCATGCGTCAACTTAGGACAGAAAAAATCCAGAAAAAAATGACTTATAAAATGGATTTTATATGAATTTATTTCTACAGATATGTCTGTGCGTTTGTCTTATTTCTTATTTCTAAAAAAGCCAAAAAAGTGCTAAATACAAAACTTCTGAAATACAAAAACATATCCACATCACTCTCACATATACCTAAAAGAAGTACATACATAGATTTATAGTAATAAGTAATCATAATTTCATGAAATGGTGAAATGCCATCAGACGGCCATGTTTTTACTTTGAAATAGCTAGAAGGGATCACAGGGTTAGTGTTTTCTGGCCATGTTTGATATCAATCAACTGGTCTTCTTATTGGCTACACAGGGATGCCAGTTTTATTACCTTATCCTCTAATTCGTGGGCTATACTGTCAATCTTTCCCACGTGGGCCCAATGGGGAGTGTGAGATTTCATTTGCTTAGCTTGGGGGTATCTTGAGATAGACTGATGCTATTGGCTGGGAACAAAGCCCATTGGAATCTGCACAAGCCAGAGAATCTAACGGTGTCTTTGTTGCCTCTGTCGCGTGCCCAGGGAAAAAGATACACACGATAGAAACCAAGAAATGATGCATCTCTAGATTTCTCTACGTCAAAACTTGGGCTGAAACTACAAGATTGTGAAGGGACCAGATAATTATGGATAACAAGGCTTGGATATTCTAATACCTTAGTTTCCTACATCAAAAACACCCTAAGGTTTTTGGCGATCTTTCACCGCTGTGGATAAAGACACGAGGACAAAGGTAGGGATGCAAGCTCGATTTAGACAGAAAGGGCGCAGTGTTTCTTAACTTCAGAACGTGATTATAACTGGTAAGTCAACCGCTGTAAGTCACCTTATGCTTTGTGCGGGGGCTTGATGGATTCACAAGACTTTAAGCTTTCTAATGATGTGCTGTATGTGCCGTGTTGGTGACGATTTAATGCTTGCAATTCATAAAAAACAATTCATGAAAACACGTGGAAAAACAGGTACCGTTTGGGGAACCGTGCTGTCAGAGTGCACGTTGCTATGAATTTAAAAAAACTTGTTAAATTGTCACCGTGGTGTCACTTTCATATTTTCTAAGATTATTAGCTGATTATAATTGTGTAGCGGGCCGACATCAATATTTCAGTTTAGAATTAATTTTGAGTGCATGTCCCACATTATGAGTTGAAAATTATAAAAAAAATGTGAGTGTCTGTTCCACATTATATGAGTTGATGAATACTGAAAATTGAGTGTATTTCCCATAATGGCAGTTGAAAACCAGACAACTTTGAGTGTATTTCCCACATTACAAGATGAAACATATTGAAAATGTTAAGTGAATTACTGCCAAATTATAAGTATAATATGGAATATCAATATTTAAGATAACATTAAAATAATTTAAGGCAACTGTGAATTAAATTTTTATCCTGTATTATGACTATTTACTTCTGTATGAAGATTGGAAAGGTTCCAATCTGAGCCGCTCCACTGGTCACGGTGGAGAGCATGTATGTGTTGTTCAGTTGAAACCTCAGTCTGCGCAGATGAGGTGCAGAGGGCATCCGTCAGTCAGTCTTCTGACTGTTACCCAACTACTACGAGACACAACATGAAACTCTGCAACACGTGTGGCTAATGCTATCCAATATGATGGCACATTTACAGAGACCTCACCCAGTGTGGCTGTTAAAGGTCCCATTACATGATGCTCTTTACATGCCTTTATATAGACCTTAGTGGTCCACTAATACTGTATCTGAAGTCTCCTTCCCAAAATTCAGCCTTGGTGCAGCATTACAGCCACTAGAGCCAGTTCCACAATGAGCTTTCCATAGGATGTGCCGTTTCTGACTCTGTAGCTTTTTAGGGGGGGGGGGGGTTTGACCAACTGCCACTTTGCTTGTTTGAAAGCCTTGAGGTCTCTCTCTCATGGGGGGGCCAAATTCTCTGGGTGGGCAAAGCAGAGAAAGGGGAGGTAACCTTTCCCCTTATGACCTCATAAAGAGCAAGATTCCAGATCAGCCCATCTGAGCTTTCATTTTCTCAAAGGCATAGCAGGATACCCAGGGCTCGGTTACACCTATCTCCATTTCTAGCCACTGGGGGACCATAGGCAGACTGGGGGAACTCATATTATACATGTTAATAAACCTCATAAAATGGAAATGCCATGGGACCTTTAACAGACAAGGAGCAGAGAGTCAGGTAGGAATCAGCAGCTCTTCTCCCGGAGAGATAAACCGACCCGGTCTCACGTCCGTTTGTGAAACGGTCACTTTATTTAGATTTGTTGACTTGTGTACAGTACATGTCGCGATATTCTCATTATAACGTGTAAAGGTCAAGATTTTCGAACATGGCCATATGACTAACTGCCATGATACTGGGCTGTTCTAGGAGACGCAACACTGTGAAAATGAAATGCCACAAGCCGGCAACGACAACATGAAAGACCGCCAAACGAAGGACGATAACACGGAAAGGTCTACCAAAGGCATAACAAATGAAACAAAGGCAATCACACCAAACACTTAGCACCAGGTAACAAATTTAGTTACACACATTTCTCTGGTCAGTGATTAATATTTGGTCATTTTTCCATTTAAGAGTTGCAGACACTTGACTCTACTTTGTGTTAATATGAAGCCTTTCTAGTCCATCTGCAGCTGGGGGACTTGTTCAGACAAATCACCCAAATTAACAACATCACAAACACTACATTTCCCAGCTACCCTTGGGGTACATTCAGCATTACAGTGCTGTGCAGTCCAGTGCAGTGACAGCAACGGGTCGACTCCTGCCTTCAGCCAAATGTTCACTTAGGGTGGCACAGCACTCAGCCACATGTTTCCTTTAGCTGTAACAAGTGCTCTCTGCTCACATTTATCATGCGCTGTTTCAACACACACACACACACACACACACACACACAAAACCAGACACACAGGCACAAGCATCACCCTGCTCTGGTTAACAGCAATCCCCTTACGAGAGCAGTATAAGATACAGCGAGAATGGAAGGGCGCCTTAAGTGAGCGACGTCAGTGTCCGTGTAGTCGCGCAAGGTGAGCGAGCGGTAATGAAGAGTAGCGTATGAGTGCCGCTGTGAGGGAAAAGGGAGAGGACAAAGAGATAGCAACGCTGTTTTGTTTGGAAAAAAATATAGATATTTACAGTGAGGAAAATAAGTATTTGAACACCCTGCTTTTTTGCAAGTTGTCCCACTTAGAAATCATGGAGGGGTCTGAAATTGTCATCATAGGTGATTGTCCACTGTGAGAGACATCCAGAAAAAAAAATCCAGAAAAACACAAAATCTGATTTTTTAACTATTTATTTGTATGATACACCTGCAAATAAGTATTTGAACACCTGTCTATTAGCTACAATTCTAAGCCTCAAAGACCTGTTAGTCTAGCTTCAAAATGTCCACCTCCACTCCATCTATTATCCTAAAATAGATGCACCTGTTTGAGGTCGTTGCTGCATAAAGACACCTGTCCACCCCGTACAATCAGTAAGAATCCAACTACTTACATGGCCAAGACCAAAGAGCTGTCAAAGACACTAGAGACTAAATTGTACACCTCCACAATGCTGGAAAGGGCTATGGGGACATGTCCAAGCAGGTTGGTGAAAAAAGGTCCACGGTTGGAGCAATCATTAGAAAATGGAAGAAGCTAATAAACATGAGTGTCAATCTCCCTCGGACTGGGGCTGCATGCAAGATCTCACCTCGTAGGGTCTCAATGATCCTAAGAAAGGTGAGAAATCAGCCCAGAACTACACGCTGGTCAATGACCTGAAAAGAGCTGGGACCACCGTTTCCTAGTTTACTGTTGGTAATAAATTAAGACGTCATGGTTTGAAATCATGCATGGCCCGGAAGGTTCCCCTGCTTAAACCAGCACATGTCAAGGCCCGTCTGCCAATGACCATTTGGATGATCAAGAGGAGTCATGGGAGAAAGTAATGTGGTCAGATGAGACCAAAATAGAACTTTTTGGTCATAATTCCACTAACCGTGTTTGGAGGAAGAAGATTGATGAGTACCATCCCAAGAACACCATCCCTACTGTGAAGCATGGGGGTGGTAGCTTCATGCTTTGGGGGTGTTTTTCTGCACATGGGACAGGACGACTGCACTGTATTAAGGAGAGGATGACCGGGGCCATGTATTGGGAGATTTTGGGGAACAACCTCCTTCCCTCAGTTAGAGCATTGAAGATGGGTCGAGGCTGGATCTTCCGACATGCCAATGACCTGAAGCACACAGCCAGGATAACCAAGGAGTGGCTCTGTAAGAAGCATATTAAGGTTTTGGCGTGGCCTAGCCAGTCTCCAGACCTAAACCCAATAGAGAATCTTTGGAGGGAGCTTAAACTGTGTTTCTCAGCAAAATCCCTTCAGCAGTGTGTGCAAATTTAGTGAAAAACTACAGGAAACATTTGACCTCTGGAACTCCAAACAAAGGCTACTGTACCAAATATTAGCATTGATTTTCTCAGGTGTTCAAATACTTATTTGCAGCTGTATCATACAAATAGTTGACAAAAAAAAAATCAAGGTCTGATTTCTAAGTGGGAGAACTTGGAAAATAACAGGGTGTTCAAATACTTCCCCCCCCCCCCCTCACTGTGTGTGTGTGTGTGTATATATATATATATTTATTTATTTATTTATTTATTTATTACACACACACACACACACACACACACACACACACACACACACACACACACACACACACACACACAATAATCCAGAAATGCAAAACGAAACAGATTAGTTATTTGTAGTTATTTATGAGTTCTAACTAAAATATGATAATTTGTTTTGTCACGACAGAACATCAAAATATATTAAAGTTTTGATAAATAAAATGTATAAAAATACAAACTTATGATATGAAACTTAAAGTCCTTTGCACAAAAGACACAATAACAAAAAAAAAAACAAGAGTGTTGCCAACAGGGACGTTAGAGAGCGCCTATAGATTGCATTCTATCAGCAGCGTATAGACTTATTACAGAATTGTAATCTCATGTTTTGTACATCACAATATTGACCGCTTTAGGTTGACGAGGGACCATCACTATGTGTGCAGTCTACCGATAGTGGACTTTGGATGAAGCAGGGAAGGGACTACGCCCCCCTTAATGTCAACGGAGTGGAGAGGGTGGACAGCTTGAGGTCCCTCGGTGTCCACATCTGATCTGGGGGCTGCATACTGACTCCGGGGGGAGAAAGGCAAGGCGGAGACTGTGACCTTAGACGCATGAGAAACCTTCAGGTGTCCCCTTATCTATTGGGAAATGTCTACTTCTGCACCGTCAAGGGCATTCTAACACAACATCAGTGCCTGGTACTGAAAGCACACCAAACAGGACCACAGGGCCCTGCAGAGAGTTAATGCTGCACCCTGCTCCGCTGTAAGAAACCGGCTGGGACAAACCACCCGGATAACAAGGTACCCCTCCATCATACATCTATTCTTATTACTGTTTATGAATGCACAAATTATAGAAACTGCCAATCAAGATTTTTGGAGTCTATCACCGATTGCTGAAAGCATTATTGGTTGATACCGATCACCGGGTCTATTGGAAGCCTTCTATTTATCATGTCATATATTAAATATTAATAGTCTTCACAACAATGCAAATGTATTAAAATGAACAGAAAATGGTGTACTGTGAATTGTCAATGGTTTACTTTTATTGACAGGACACTTAACATTCTACTTCCTGTTAGAAACATCTTAAACAGCTTAGAACTTAACAAATAAGCTTTATTCAAAATTAATTTACACCAACCTAAAGTGTAATTAAAGTGCAGAGCAAAGAAAACAAAACAGAGATTAGTAAAGCCATATTTCTTGAAGCTTACTTGTTAAGCATCAATGGCAGATTTGTCTTTAGAAATACAAGCATCCTGCATTTTTGGCAGACATTATTTGGCCTCTTCTCATCTACAATATTCCCTCTTGTGCTAAAACATCGCTCTTTATCTCCACTTGCGTGCACTATGGTGCACATAGGTAGGCCCGTGCTGCTTGTGCGAGAGCGGGGAAACGACTTTTATCGTCTTGTCAAAAAACAAATGTTTGAAAATGACTGATGCGTCGGCAACGGCGAGCTGCAGTGTATGAGCCATGAACGGCAGGCTGGGTAGATCTGCATCTCTCATGGCCTTTACCATGTTCTTGGCATTATCCGTTAGAACAGCATGCACTTTTACCTTCGAGATTTCCCATGCGCAAAACATGTCGCTAAACGCAGCAGCAAGAGCCTCCGCGGTGTGTGACCCCGAAAATTCTTGAGAATGAAGCACAACTCTTTTTAATTCAAAGTTTTGATTAATAAACTGCGCAGTTGGGCTCGACATGGGACATACATTTGAACTCCAAATGTCACTTTTGAAGCCGATTGATGGGATGTTGTCATTTATAGACGTGTCAACATATGAAAACACGGTTTGGTATAACTGCGGCAGGCAAACAGCAGTGAAATATTTACGGCCTGGCTGAGTGTAGCATGAATCCCTTTAAGACATGAGTTGCCGGAACCCTTTGTCTTCCACAATTGACATCGCCTGGTGATCGAGGCATGTGAATTCGAATTTTATGGGCTGATATTTCCTTTTTTTCCTTGCTGTCATCACTGTAGGGTTGCTGTTACAATGTCTCTGTTACAGACACTAGCTAACTTTGAAAACTTCTCGTATTGCTTTCTGTGACTAACCTTCAAATGTCTGATGAGGTTGGTGGTGTTGAAATGTCTTTGGAGCTTTCCGCCTTGTGGATTTTCCTTGGCACACACGTTGCAAATCGCTAATGCAATGTCTTTTTCAGGCACCTTGTAGAACTGCCAGAGAACCCTATTGGAGCCTGAGAAATTGCCATGATAACCTTCCATCAAAATTGTATTTTATCTGATTTTACATGACAAATAAATTGATTAATAATTAATTTTTTCTACTTTGTGACATTGTGCTGACATACAAACATTTGAGTTAATTAGAAACACACAAAAGACACCAAAAAAAAGCAAGAGATCTTGTGAAGATGCTGGCTGAAGCTGGTAAGAGCGTGTCGTTATACCCAGTGAATTGAATACTGTACCACCAGGACCCTGCCAGGAAGAAGCAACTACTCCAAAAGAAACATAAAAAGCCAGATTAAAGTTGGCAAATGCAAACAGGTTACAAATACCTTCATTTTTGGAGACATGTCCTTTGATTTGACAAAACTAAAATCAAACTGTTTGGCCATAGTGCCCGTTGTTACGTTGGAGGAAAAAAGGGAACACTTGCAAGCCTGAGTACACCATCCCAACTGTGAAATACGGGGTGGCAGCATCATGTTGTGGGGTTGTTTTGCTGCAAGAGGGACTGGAGCACTTCACAAAATAGAGGGCATCATGAGGAAAGAACATTATGTGGAAATACTGAAGCAACATCTCAAGACATCAGCCAGGAAGTTAAAACTTGGGCGCCAGTGGGAATGGGGAGCATACTGCCAAACTGGGTCCAAATGATGATGATAATGATAACAACGTCAATGCCTTGCAGTGGCCATCACAAAGCCCTGATCTCAATCCTATTGAAAATGTATGGGCAGAGCTGAAAAGGCTTGAGCAAGCAAGGCTGCCTACAAACTGTCAGTTTAAAGGCAATGGGACCAAATACTAATGAAATCTATGTAAACCTCTGACAAAAAGAATAAAAAAATAGTCTAAATAAATCATCTCATTATTCTGGCATTTAGCAAATACATATCATTTTGATAATGGACATAAAACAGGAAAAGTCATTGTCTGATTTCATAGATGTATTTTTATAGTGTATGTAAACTTCTGGTTCCAACTTTGGGACGTATTGCAGCATGTACACAGCTTCATACTTGCTCTAAAGTACTGTATGCACTATTTCATAGCAAGTATGAAGCCTTTTATTAGGAAGGATGCTTAAAAAAGGAGAAAAAGCATGCCGTCAGAACCCATTGAAATAAAAAATGTCATTTCAAAGGCGGAATAAAACTCTGTAAGGAGTCTCTGGGTGTTGTAAAAAGCGTTATATATCGTCATGACATCAGAACACGACAGTCCATTCAGAGGAATAGTCAACAACGCAGTATCAAGAGACGGCCAACTGATTTCATTCCTTTTGACGGAAATCTTTCTCATCTCTATTTCTTATCTTTGTTAATACATTTCATAATTTATATGCATAGTCATAAATCTGTCTTCAAATACTTGCCTAATATGTTGTTGTGGGTACACAGCATTTAGCACGATGGGAAACAGACCCGAAAAGCTTACATTTAGGCCAGAGGCTTACATGGCTTTTAATGGAGAGAGGAGACGAGGAAAATACTAAAACATTCAGGAAAGACAGTTGTGTTTGTGGGCTTACGAGGTGCATACTGCATTATGCAAACTTGGGACAATTCCTGAAACAGGTCATTATACAGGACGTCTGAATGCTATGACCAGTGGCCATCTATATTCAGACAAAGAAACCGACAAAAAACAAGGAGAGGGAAAATATGGAGAAACAAAAGGTTTTGAGTATTATACATGAATGCCAAACTAGAGGCAGATCCAGTCTAGCTCACATTGGATGACAAACTATAAGCCTGTTAAATCTTGTCTTTGAATCCATCCATAACCCTCTAAGAAGATTTGGGGTCTTTGTTCTTTTTTTATGCTAAATCTTGCTCAAGCCTTTGAGAAACAAACTTTTTGACAAGACAAATTGTCATAAGCCCAAAGCTTCACACTGCGTGATGGAAGGTAACGCAAGTGTCAATCAACGGATCCACAAACCAAGGCTTAGCTTGTATCACGGATCAGACCCAGAGGGGATCACCTCAGTGTAACACTTGGCTGTACCCCACACAGTTCATTAATTAAATTATTAAAAATGTTTTAATTCCTTCTTTTTTATTGTCTGTTTTCTTTCATGTTTCTTGTCATTATTATATACGTGATCATGTTGTGTTATGTCATGTTGTGTGTATGGAAAGACATGTAAAGAAAAAGAATAAATCAGGTAGATATTTGTATAGATATTTAGCAAATTTGACAAATGATGGCTCTGCTTTTTAGGAATGTTTTGTGGGCTGTGCAGGCACCAGGAGCCTGCTCCCAGCAAAGGCCTGGACACAAAACTTGAACTACATAAAAAGTATTTGATGTCCTTTTGCTAGCTGGCTAGCTAACCAACCAAACTGTCATTCAGTAACACCAACATTTTGGTTTTGAATTTTGGACTGAAAGCAACGTATGTTGGTCATTGTTGTACATTTAAGAAAATAAAACATTTTATTAATAGAGAATGTACTGTTTTAATAGAAAGTGCATCATTATATCATTTTGACTGCGTTTTGCCTTTGCATATGCCTTAATCAAATAAGGAAAAAGCAGCTCGCTACTGGGCAAGGATCAATGCTGAGCCTCTTAAAAGAAAAAGCTAACCGTAAGATTGCAGGGATAAGTGGCAAGGTGTAAATAGCAGAAAGGTTTCCGTAAGAATGAAAACTACCAATAGAAATAAGAAAATCCAGAAAAGGGGGGCATAAATGTGACTTAATTTCTCTGCCAGGATGAGAACAACCAACTGTTACCTGGCATAACAGATACAGTTACCAAGACACTGGTTGAGCTACATGCTGAACACCAACAGATGGGACAAGTGGACGACAATGGCAAGTAGGATGAGGCCTTACCGTCCTTAAAGGTATATTGAAACAACAGCCAAATAGCAGCCTGCAAGAAGTCCATTTCAAAAATGGTTACAGGAAAGGAAAGGCCTGCCTTAGCCGAGGACAAGCAAAAGGAGAACATTGATGAGCTACGGGGGAAGTTTGTCATTCTTTTTTATGATAGCCATCTCTTCGTTGTCCAGGTCCTCAAAGTGATTGAAGATGGGATTGAGGTCACCTGCATGCAGCAGTCTGTGGAAAGAAACGTCTTCATCTGTCCAGCTAAACCAGACAACCTTCTACTTTAAAAAGGTCTCATGACATAGTGCTCTATGGCTGCTTTTGTATAGACCTTAGTGGTCTCCTAATACTGTATCTGAAGTCTCTTTTATATAGACCTTAGTGGTCCCCTAATACTGTATCTGAAGTCTCTTTTATATAGACCTTAGTGGTCCCTTATACTGTATCTGAAGTCTCTTTTATGTAGACCTTAGTGGTCTCCTGATACTGTATCTGAAGTCTCTTTTATATAGACCTTAGTGGTCCCTAATACTGTATCTGAAGTCTCTTTTATATAG
>NC_048408.1:652217-659032 GCF_013103735.1 Etheostoma cragini
CCTTAGTGGTCCCCTAATACTGTATCTGAAGTCTCTTTTATATAGACCTTAGTGGTCCCTTATACTGTATCTGAAGTCCCTTTTATATAGTGGTCCCCTAATACTGTATAGAGAAAGGGGAGATAACCTTGCCCCTTATGACCTCATAAGGAGCAAGATTCCAGCTCGGCCCACCTGAGCTTTAATAACCTCAAAAGGCAGAGCAGGATACCCAGGGCTCGGTTTACACCTATCACCATTTCGCGCCATTGGGGGACCAGAGGCAGGTTGGTTGGAACGCATATTAATGTTAAAAAAAAAAAAAACATGGGACCTTTAAAGCAGATGAGGAAACTGCATTGTGTCAACCGTTAAATTGATAAAATATTGTACATGTCATTTTCCTTGGGGGGTGCAGATGTTCCACCAAAACAAGTTCCATCGCAAGACTATTGGGCATAACCACCGTCGCTGCGCCCAAGACCATTGTGATTTGCTGAAAGAAACGCCAAACACTAAGGCTACAGGACTATGGCCAAAAGGATAATCACGATTATTTTATATAATACTGGGATCACGATTATTTATCACACTTATTTGTTGATTTTAACCAAAACATATTTTATTGTCACATAGGCTGTTTATAACTGCTTTCACCTCCATATTATTGTACATTCTTCTCATGAAGTTGTATGTTGTATGACCACACAGCTGATACACAAATATGTAAAGGAAAAATAGCTTTCTGAAATAAACAGCGCAGGATGTATTTTTTTAAGTGTATCTCCGAGAAAGCTCCTTGTTTTCCACAATAACTGATTATAAGAGCTAGGGAGAGAGAGGGAGTGCGATGGACGCTACTCACAGAGACACGGCTGACTCATTATGAATGAGTCCAGCACGGGTCGAATGGCGGGTCATTGGAGATACCCTCGTCCTGTGTATGAAATGTCTGAATCGTCACTGCGCTGCATTTTATTAACTATGATATTCCGGCCATGGGTCACATCTCCGGCCCAGGTCCAGCAGCTCCGTCTCACACGCAGTTACTCTCCCAAATGAAGTTAGTTGCATTCAATAACTTCTGTGATTTTCGCCGTCGTGGCAGAGTTACCATGGAAACACTGGTCCAAATACAGGTTTGCCCCTCATATTTAACAATATACGGCTGTGTTAATTACAATTAAAACTATGGACAAATGTCCCATTTTGCAGCAATAACATTGAAGTGAGATAAACAAACGGATAGGTTTCTTTTTAGATAAAAACAGATGTTGACAAAAAAGTTTCCTTTTGGGGACATTGAAAATTGGGAAAAATAAGAAGTTATGGATTGCAATATATCACAGAATATTGTTTAAAATTGCAATAATATTGTATCATGGCATAGGTATTGTGATTATATTGTATTGGGGGGGCATCTGTTGATTCCCACCCCTAGTATTTTCACTGGTAATTCAGAAAAAGAAAAAAAAAGCAATAAAAAAGTTACATTGTATATGTTTAAAATTTAAATATTTGTTAAAAATCATTCAAAGTGGACAGAAACCAAACTGTTTTTGGTCTTCTCTACACTTTGCCAACCATCATAGCTCTATAGTTGGATGAAATAAACACATAATTTACAGATTTACATGTGAAAATATGTTGGCTCTATACACGCTAAAAGTACTTTTTTTAAATGGAGTCTGGTTGGTTTAGCGCAAGCTGTTTCTGCTAAACAAAAATGTCTTTTTACTAAGTTTTATTGCTATTCGGATGTGCACCAAGTAGTAGGCACACTTAAAATGGCTACAGAATTTTCTAGTTTAACACGTTGTACATCCTGCCAAATGTTTGGCAACATTAATATAGCCTATCTGTTATCAGCCGATGTTAGTAACAGTATCATTCGGTTCCTGAGCCCTGCCTTGGCCACATCATTGATATCACCAAGCAGATACATTGTCTGGGGTTAGGGTTAAGGGGGCTATTCCAGCTGGAGTATGCGCGTGCGTGACGCTGTGGAATGAGCGGGAGCTTACCTGAGAAAGTGGACTAGTTTCCAGGCAAGTAAAAAGCCCGCCACACACAGCCGCTGTCTCCTCATCTCTCCTCTCCTTGTCTCCTCTCCTCGCGGCTCGCGAAGCTTTCAGCACCTCGAGCAGCGCTCGCGGTCCAGCTTGTGCTCAGACAACACGCGGAGGGCAAGTCTCCGTTACCGTAGTAACAGGAAGTCCAAAAAGTCCGTCAGTTAGCATCACTGTCTGGGAAAACAGCACGCAGCTAGCTTCCTCCAGGAGAGAGCATGGGAGAGACAGGTCAGTGACAGGCGGGGGCGGAGGCGGAGGCTGAGGCCAGCTGTTCCTCTCCTCTCCGCTCCTCTCCACTCCGCTCTGGTGGCTGGAGCACCGCGCGGGGGCACAGAGACCCGCCCCTCTGGACTGGCCGAGTGGCAGCTCAGCCAATCATCTGCTCGGCTCTTAATGTTGCCAGCTGAATCGCATCAGGAATTAGAAGCCCAGCGAGGTGGATCAAATGAAACAGCCAGCCATGCGTAATTAACTCTCTCTCTCTCTCTCTCTCTCTCTCTCTCTCTCTCTCTCTCTCTCTCTCTCTCTCTCTCTCTCTCTCTCTCTCTCTCTCTCTCTCTCTCTCTCTCTCTCTCTCTCTCTCTCTCTCTCTCTCTCTCTCTCTCTCTCTCTCTCTCTCTCTCTCTACCCTGGGTTTCTTTCTCCATCTGTGGCTGTGAAGTAGGCTAGATGGTAATGATAGTTTGCCATATGGGGCCGCAGCAGCGTGGGTTGAGGGAGATGCTGATTAAAGTTCCGATTTCCATCTAGAGAACCCTGAGGCCAGAATGGACAGGTGTCGCCCTACATTGAGTCTGTGAGTAGACCGCAGCACTTTGTTTCCCTCCACACTGCCTCTGCGGACACATGGGGACTCCGATCTGTCTGGGAGGACGTATTGGGGGAACAGTGTGAGGCTCATTGTGCTTTTTACCCTTGGGAAGTAAAAAGAGCTACAACCTCTACACTTATCAGAAGTGGATGCCAACACAAACACAGCTGGAACACCGAGATGTATTCTCATAAAACAACATCTTATCTACAGTATTTATGTTTAGCCATCTATTCTCAGTGTTACAGTAATCTTAGTGTATCATTGCATAAATGTCCACAGTTGTATTATAAGCAGGGTGCGATTTCCTGGGGGATTATGTGGTTTTGGAGCCGTTCTAACTAAAAATCTAACTAAAGATCTTCATCTTTAAGTATAAGGTCAGTCTCTGTAGGGATTATTTCTAAATGTTCTAAATGCACATTTGCCCTATACGATTACATTAGAGCCCGGTTTGAACGCTGCAGGTCACATTGTTCTCACTTATGACCAACTTCAGAGATTGTTGTTCTTATCACTCACTTATGCAAAAAAAAAAAAACATAAGAAAACTTTAACTAAAATTAAAACAACACTTTGTAGCTCTTGCTGAATAACTATGACCTCTGCTTACACAAGAGGTCAATACAGGATGAGTTAGTTGTGCCACTGCTTGTCATTTCGGTTTAAATAAAAACATACGGACAATACATACCTGCATACATACATACATACATACATGCATACATACATACATACATACATACATGCACACTTGGACTTAAATTCACACCTGGTCACTTTATCACTTTAACACTGGACTCAACACTGACACTTTAATAATAATTTATGATCTTTTCTTTGTTTATTTGACAAATGTTCTTATTGTTGTTATTATTATTGTTATTTTGTTGTCTTTATACTGTCTTATTTATCTATCTTTTTTCTTGCTTAAACTGCTGCTGGAACTTTCTATTTCCTTGCGGCGGTCATCCCAAAAGGACCAATAAAGAGAAGTCTAAGTCTAATTCACCTCTGTGCTTTCCATCTCACGTAGTACAGCCAGGATGCCTTTGTTCCATTTAAGTTTCTGGGTCAAGATCCTCCTGCCGTTGGTAACAAAAGCTTCACGGAGACGCGTGTCAACATCAATGTTGGTAAATGTTTGGCAATGACTGCAGAGACCTCTTTTTAGTAAAGAGAAAAGGCCACTCCTCTTCAATTTCGCATAGACTCGGAGTGGGGCCAAGTATGTATCATGTGCCTCTGATAAATATATGTAAATCCTATCTACTCGTCTACATCAGTTTTCTCAACAGCTGTGGGTCCGTCTGACTTGAAGATAGTTACCAAGGTCTTTGTCTTGACCGCTAATGATTCTGATGTTCCTCCCTCTGGAAGAACTGTTGGCTGCCATTTAGTACATCCATAAGTATCTGCTTCTGTTCTGCCTCTCTTGCTGGTAGCATCATCACCACTGCTGTCATCACTGGACCTTTTTCTAGGATGTCAGAGTTGCTGACAGACATTCTCTCTATTTACATGTTCCCCTCTGGTTTTAAGCTGCCTCAGCAGTGAATAATAACCGCATCCCAGCTGCTCACCTTCCCCAGTCTGGTCAGCAAAGGATCCAGGGTACATACGATACGATTGCTTCTGCAACTTCTGCACAGGCAGCTTTGTTAGGGTTTTGGCAGTGTACTTGAATTGCCTCAAGAACAGCTCTAATCATTGTTCTTCTGTCTTCTGGCTGAGCCGAGTCACCTCATTCCATGGCCTGCAACAGTCGAGCTGGCATCTTGTTCCAACTTCCAAGCTGCTGATCCAGGATGATGTGTTTTGGTTAGAGGAAAGTAACTGACAATGTGAAGGAAGCAAGGAAATTTGAGCGGCCTCAAGTGAAAGTGCTTCTGGTAGGAGACTCAGGCGGTCCTCAGTGTCTCATGTTGTAGTTCTGTTAAAGTCTTTGTAATTTTATGGCGTAGGTCTTCAACATCCATACATATCGCATATTGCATGATACAGCGAGACAACTTTCAGGCCTAAAGCTTGATATACTGGCAGAGGGTAGGAATCACACTAACTTTCTGCCTGAACACACTGGATTCTTTCATCAGAATTCCCTAGACAATGAAGTCCAAGATCAGTCAAAAGCCCTTGATGAAGCATGTGAACAACAAAGTGCACTTGTGTATGACTGATGAGAATAAGAGATTTTTCCAAGAACCAGGCCATGTTCATTCTTGTTCATTTCAATAAAAAGCCCTCTACTGCACTTTGTCCCTCTGTAGACCACTGCTGATACCTCAGACATTGGTTCTTTTGCAAAGCCAGCTGCCCTTACAGCCTCTTGAATAGGACCAAAATAAAGCTGGTCATCATATTCACTTGCTTCGCCAAACAGCTTGAACTGTAGAGGGAAACATTAAGCCACTGCAAAAGGTAAGCTTGAAGCAACTGGTGCCTCTCTGCTAGTGTTTTGCATAAGTGTAGAAAGTTGTGGATATTTCTGGCACATTCCTTAAAATATGAATGCTTATTCTCAAATCCGAGGGTCGTCATACGGATGAGGATAGTTATGTTTGGGCTTCAGAGAATGGTTAGGGAATGGGCTGCGTCTTAAATGCACATATTCTTCAGCGATTGTCTTCAGGTAAGCAACCTGATTGTGGTGGATTTTGGGAGCACAAATGAGTTCACCATCTCCTTTAACTGTAGACACAGATGCCAAACTTGGCTATCCATTGGACTCTTTATTCTACTGCCAATTAACTATGGCAAGAGTTGCAACAGACACTGGTTTTGTGCTGCAGAGCCAGAAAGCCTCAGTCTTGATCTCAGTATTAAAACTGTGTGATTGATCGATTTAATTCATCATATTTGAAATGTTTTTCTTCTTTCACTAGATGACTAATTTACAATGCAAAGTCATAAGAGAAAAGTACAAACATTAACATATTTCAATGAATTGAAAACGTCTTAAAAATGAATTTATGGATTTCATAATGAACATAAATTGTAAAAATCTGTGTACCGGAAACCATACGCGCTTTACACCCGAATTGAATGCTGGGATACCGGCCCGGCCAAGTTCACACAAGGTACCATCCGATGTATCCTCGCTAAAATGGGCGTGTCGAGATCACATCCGAGGATTTTAACTGTTTTTGTCGAAATGATAACTTGTGTATTGGGTCAACAATTTGGTCACCAAACACAAGTCCGTAGAAGAACACAGATTGAGAAATGCACATTAATATCCTATATCAGAATGGTCCTAAACTACCTGACTGACCCAATGGACTTTGTTTTTCTCACCCAGAGTTGGAATGAACCTGGCTTAACAGTAGGAATTCACTTTACTGTGGCCTGAAGGAGAGTTAAATATGCAAACGTTTTTGAAATTACCTGAGAGACACACTGACAACAGCCTGAAAAAATGTCATTCCAACGATAGGGAAAAAATGTCAATATAGCTTTACTTTAAAGCCCTTCAGGTTAAAATTCTACATCTGAATTATCTGAAATTACCTGAGGGACACACTGGAAAGGGGATGCCTCCCCATGACTTGGAATGAAGCTGGCATAACGTCAGTATTCCTTTTTAGAGTAGCTTGAAAAAGAGTAAAATATGCCTTTAACAGCCTGCAAAATATTTAAAAAATACCATTTATTAGACATTCAAAGCTGTAATTTTTAAATCCTGGGTGACCCAATGAATATGTAGTGTCTAACTCATAGTTGGAATGAAACCTGGTATGACAAAAGGAATCCATTTTAGAGTGGCATGAAGGAAAGTTAAATTTGTGCCTTTAACAGCCTGAAAAAGATTTAAATTATACCATTTACTAGACATTTTAAGCTTTAATTTTAAAATCCTACATCAGAATGGTCCTAAATTACCTGAGTGACCCAATGGATATGTAGAGTCTACCCCATCGTTAGAATGAACCTGGCATAACAGTAGGAATCCA
>NC_048408.1:659132-661430 GCF_013103735.1 Etheostoma cragini
TGATGTAGTATTTTAAAATTAATTCCTAGAATGTCTAGTAAATGGTATAATTAAAATCTTTTTCAGGCAGTTAAAGGTATATTGTTCTCTTGTTCTGGCTACTCAAAAAAGGAATCTTGACGTTATGCCAGCTTCATTCTAAGTCTGTGGGAGACATCACATATCCAGTGTGTCTCTCAGGTAATTTCAGAAAATTCTGAGGTATGGGAATCTAAGTCCAGATTCATCTCGTTAGAGAGGTTTGACTTCTTTCCCCAAGCCGAACGCGGAGGTCTTGACGGTCCCATATCAGCCTCCGACGTTCTGGCGGTGATTCGAAAAATTAAGGCTGGATCTGCACCAGGCCCCGATGGTGTGACCAAGAACACCATCTTGAGATGGGACCCAACAGGGATGAAGGTCTCCGGACTCTGTAATATGTTCTTGCTTAATGGCAAGATACCCATGTGCCTGAAAGGGAGTTCTACTAAGTTCTACTACTCTTATCCCCAAAGGCTCAGATTCGGTTATGCGATGTTGATTACTGGAGGCCGATCACCATTTGACCTCTGATCCTCAGACTATTCTCTAATCTGTTGGCCCAAAGACTGTCATTGGCCTGCCCGTTGAGTGAGACAGAAGGGCTTTATCTCTGCTCCAGGCTGTGCAGAGAATCTGACTATACTAGACGGCGTAATCACCTGGAGTAAGAGGCATGCTAAGCCTCTGGCGGTGGTCTTCATCGACTTCGCCAAAGCCTTTGACTCGGTGTCCCATGACCATATCTTCGAGGTCTTGCGAGCCCGTCAAGATGACCCGATGTTGCTTGCGGTGGTGAAGAACTCCTATTTGGGGGCGTACACCAGACTCAAACTTCCTGATGGGCGGTCCAGAAAGATCAGGATCGACAGCGGTGTCAAGCAGGGTGACCCGCTGTCCCCTCTTCTCTTTAACTTGGCGATTGATCCCCTACTTAATGGGTTGGAAGCGAGAGGACGGGGGTTCTCCGCTGGTGACTCTGCGCTCACCACGCTCGCCTTTGCAGACGACCTGTTGCTTGTGAGCGATTTGTGGGACGGAATGACTTGCAACCTCCTGATATTGGACGAATTCTGTAAGAACACAGGACTAGAGATCAATGTGTCTAAATGTCACGGTTTCCTACTAAGCTTCCCGAAAAGGAAGCTCTCCATCAATGACTGCCCGCCCTGGCAGCTATCTGGGAACGACATCAATATGCTGAAACCGGTGAGCGTTGTAACATACCTTGGGCTGCGGATAAGCCCTTTGATGGGAATCTGTACACCACCTATCAGGGAAGATCTTCTAGGCATGTTGAAGAAGATCTCATTGTCCCCCCTGAAGCCATCGCAAAAGCTGGGTGTCCTTAAGTCATTTGGCCTGCCAAGAGTACTCTATGCCGCTGATCTCTGCAATGGAGGCCGTGCCCTCCTTGGAGACTGTGACAGACTTGTGAAGTCGGCGGTCAAAAAATGGTTCTACCTTCCGTCATGTACAGCTGATGGCCTCATATACTCCAAGCCAAGGAGTGGTGGTCTGGGAGTCTTAAAACTGACGGCTGTAGTCCCCAGGATGCAACTAAGGAGAGCTACGACACTACTCTGCTCTAACGACCCGGTGACAGCTGAGATGGCCAAGGTGACGATACCGCGAAGTAGGCTGGAGGTACTATGCAGGCATACTCTCCTACCACAGGAGGCTGCTGTGAAGCTACTTAGGGGAGATGGTGACCTCCCCCAGATCCCTGACTGGCGGAAAGACAAGATGGATAGGTGGGCCTGCCTCAAGACCCAAGGTGCTGGGATACGGGTCTTCTATAATGACAAGACCAGCAACGACTGGCTAATGAGACTAGGTGTTGGGCCTCTCAAAGAATCTGACTTGGCGATGGCGTTACGGCTCAGAACTAACAACCTACACCTCCAGATGCAGTCTGTCGATCGCCCTCTTCGATTTCCTGCGGGGCGACCATGCCGACTGTGCGGCAAAGGAAATGAGTCTACTCAGCACATCTCTGGTCGATGTTCAAGTCTGAAAAGGCTGCGAATGAAAAACCATAACAGAATTTGTGGCTTCCTGAAGGCAGAGGCGTCTACACGGGGTTG
This sequence comes from Etheostoma cragini, assembly GCF_013103735.1. NCBI lineage: Eukaryota > Metazoa > Chordata > Actinopteri > Perciformes > Percidae > Etheostoma > Etheostoma cragini. The sequence continues at coordinate 661,238 of NC_048408.1, forward strand.
GACGGTGTTGAGCGAGCCACACTTCAACACCGGTGAAGGCTCCACCCTGGTTCCGGACATCTTACTGATAAAGGCGGCCAAGGCATTGGTCATCGATGTTGCCATTTGTTTTGAGAGTACTGATTCCTCTCTCAAGTCAGCCAGTGAGGCTAAAGTTGGAAAATACCGAGGGTTATCGCCTCTGGTGATGAGA
>NC_048408.1:661530-666539 GCF_013103735.1 Etheostoma cragini
TCTCATCACCAGAGGCGATAACCCTCGGTATTTTCCAACTTTAGCCTCACTGGCTGACTTGAGAGAGGAATCAGTACTTGGCAAATCTGGACAACATCACCGGAGTGCTGATTTCGCAACTGGTTGTAACTTTACCGTCAAGGATATACTTGGCGCAGTCCGCTCTGCAACGCTTGTATAAATTTTGAATTTGCGGAACTTAGCTTTCTTGGTAGGGGGGGGCTCAGGTGCCCGGCGCGCTCTTGATCTGTCAGGACGCATCCGCTTGATGGGGCTGATATTCCTCAGTAACTTCTTCACATAGCAACAAACATCAAGATGTGGGCAGGTGGGGGATGCAAGTCCCAGGGTCCAAGCGCTCCCCATCACTGACGGATGGTTCACTAGCATCTCGACAAACTTGGCTCTGCCAGTCCAGGGTTCTGTTCCAATAGACGGACTACGCATAGGGAGCCGGCCCTCCGGAGACAGCATCTGTATTGCCGTGATAGCCAAAGGGATGGGCCTTATCGTTTCATTAGGTAGATAACTTGTTGGACGTTGCACCTCGTCCTGCCTCCGCCCTCCCGAGGGAATCACTTTATGAGACCTGCTTATGCGCACACTCCTTGCTCTCCCAGTGACGAAGTGCCTTGAACAGTGGCTGCAGGCATAAGGGGCTGCCACCCTCACTTCCGTCCGAACTCTGCACTTAGGCATGTGGGTCGCAACAGACCGCAGCAACCGGAATGATCTTTCACAGTTCCCACATCCAGGTAAGGTTACGCACAGTGTGTTGGTTCCTAAAGTGTAAGGCCGCAGCCGCTGCCGAAGTGAGCAGTAGTGAGCAGGCTGGGCAATTCTGTTCGCACCAAGGCATCTTCAGTTCAACCTTAACACACTTGGGAAATCGTTTGCAGTTCGTCAATGCTGACAGGGTAGACTTGTCCCAGTGCATAAGACGCACATTCATAGGTCTCAGAGCTTTCCCAAAAAGTGATTTTCTGGCCAGGGGGCGCCTCCCTGATGTCCTGGGGGATTCATTAGGGTCAGAGAAAACTGCTGAGGGTCTTGGGAGTAGCACCCTCAGATTGGCGGATTCGGGAAGGTGGTCAGCACTTCCAGGCATTTTCATCCTCTTACTGGATCTCACGTGGGTCTCACTGTCAGCAGACCGTTTGGCCGACGGGGAGGCCATGGATACACTCAGCAAACACTCACACCGGCCTTCAGGGACTGTGGAAACAAGATCATAACATAAGCACCAGCTGGGTAACTTAGTGAGCCTTATACTTTATGAGGCATTATCAGGGCAATATCACAGTAAACCCAAAGCGGAGCAGGGCCCGGATCAGATTTTTGTCAGGGCCACTTCACAGAGGTAGCAGGTGGGCCTTCATCCCACCGAGGTTTTGCTAGATAGTAGAAGGGAGAGGGAAGGATCCCTCCCCTAAGTCCGCTTAAGAGAGTCATAGTTACTCCCGCCGTTTACCCGCGCTTCATTGAATTTCTTCACTTTGACATTCAGAGCACTGGGCAGAAATCACATCGCGTCAACACCCGCCATGGGCCATCGCGATGCTTGTTTTAATTAAACAGTCGGATTGCCCTGGTCCGCACCAGTTCTAAGTCAGCTGCTAGGCGCCAGCCGAGGCAACCCGCCAGGACCCCGCGCGAAGGTGTACAGACTGGTGTACAGACTCCCAGCTGGGGAGATCCGCGAGAAGGGCCCGGCGCGCGTCCAGAGTCGCCGCCACCACCGCCGTACCCGATCCCCTCCACCGACCCGCCTTCCACACGGCGACGGACACCGCCCCGCGAAAACCCCCGCACGACGACACGAGTGCCGCCGACGAAGGCCCCGCGAGATGGGCTGCGCACCTCGCTTCCGACGGCGGAGAGAGGAGGGCGACGGAGCGACTGCTCCCCCAGCCGCGGCTCGAGCCCAGCCCCGCTTCGCAACCCAGCCCGACCGACCCAGCCCTTAGAGCCAATCCTTTTCCCGAAGTTACGGATCTGATTTGCCGACTTCCCTTAACTAACTTGATCGAACATGCCAGAGGCTGTTCACCTTGGAGACCTGCTGTGGATATGGGTACGGCCTGGCGCGAGATTTACACCTTCTCCCCCGGATTTTCAAGGGCCAGCGAGAGCTCACCAGACGCCGCCGGAACCGCGACGCTTTCCTTGTTTTAATACTGTACATCAGAGTTAAATATGCCTTTAACAGCCTGAATAAACGTCAATATAGCTTTACTTTCAAGCCCCTATTTTTAATACTGTACATCAAAATTCTCTGAAATTACCTGAGAGACACACTGAATATGTGATGTCTCCCTCAGACTTAGAATGAAGCTGGCATAACGTCAGGATTCCTTTTTAGAGTATCCGGAACAAAAGAACAATATGCCTTTAACTGCCTGAAAAAGATTCAAATTAAACTATTTACTAGACATTCTAGGCATTAATTTTAAAATCCTACATCAGAATGGTGCTAAATTACCTGACTGACCCAATGGATATGTAGAGTCTACCCCATCGTTGGAATGGACCTGGCACAAAAGTAGGAATCCATTTTAGAGTGGCATGAAGGAGAGTTAAATATGCCTTTAACGGCCTGAATAAACGTCAATATAGCTTTACTTTCAAGCCCCTATTTTTAATAATGTACATCAGAATGCTCTAAAATTACCTGTGAGACACAATGGATAGGTGATGTCTCCCTCAGACTTGGAATGAAGCTGGCATAACGTCAGGATTCCTTTTTAGAGTAGCCTGAACAAGAGAACAATATGCCTTTAACTGCCTAAAAAACATTCAAATTATACTATTTATTACGCATTCTAGGCTTTAATTTTAAAATCCTACATCAGAATGGTCCTAAATTACCTGAGTGACCCAATGGATATGTAGAGTCTACCCTATTGTTGGAATGAACCTGGCATAACAGTATGAATCCATTTTAGAGTGGCATGAAGGAGAGTTAAATATGCCTTTACCAGCCTGAAACAACGTCAATATAGCTTTACTTTAGCTTTACTTTGAATTCCCTAGTTTTAATACTGTACATCAGAATGCTCTGAAATTACCTTAGAGACACAATGGATATGTGATGTCTCCATCACTGTGACTCTACTGTTCTTCTGGAACCCTAGCTGCATAGCCCTTTTCCAGTATGTTATCCATAAAAGCCTTATACTCTTGAAAGAAGTCCGTAGTCCTTCTGAACTTCCTCTTCAACGAGTTAAGCCTCTGTTCAGCAATACCACGGTTGCATGGCATCTTCACGCAAACAATCACCGTCCACAAGCTGTGCTGATGTTATCAAAATTAGCATGAACTGCTTATCATGTTGAAACTGTTCTCATCTGTCGTCACATCTTCTATCTGGAAAATCTGCATTGTAGTGCTTCATCAACATGTCTCCAATGAGTAGAGTCACAGTGATGGAAGAGTATGGTTCATCCCCCACCATGGGGTGTACCATCCGAAAAGGCGGAAACTGAGTTGTCTTCAACTGTGCGGCAACTTACCAAGGTGTTTTGCTAAATGACCAGTTGTTGCAAGGGTCTGACCTAACTAACACCCTAATTTCAGTGTTGATGAGATTCAGACAGGAGACTATCAACATTATGGCAGATATCAAGTTCATGTTCTACCAGGTGTGGATTCCAGACACGGACACAGATATGCTACGCTTTCTCTGGTGGCCAGACAGCAATCTCAGTGTGGAAGTAGAAGAGTACGGAATGTTTATGTACCCGTTTGGTGCTACATCATCCCCTAATTGTGCATCATATGCATTGAGAAGAACAGCGGAAGATGCAGCATCAAAGAGTAGCCCAGAAGTCACACAGACAGTCCTCAAGAACTTCTACGTAGACAACTGTTTTAAGTTAGTAGCCACAGAAGACAAGGCCATTGTTCTTGATAGGGAGCTGATGATGTTGTGCGCCAGTGGAGGTTTCCGTTGACCAAGTGGGTCAGCAACAGAAGAGCCCTGCTGGAATCCATTCCTGACCACGAACTAGCAACTTAAGTCAAAGATCTCGATTTGGAGCATGACAAGTTACCAGTGGAACATGCCTTAGCAGTGCAGTGGTGCACAAGTTCTGACAGCTTCAGGATACACTTGTCGGACAAGCCATGCACAAGACGGGGTATATTATCGGTAATCAATTTGGTGTATGACCCAATGGGTTGTTTAACACCACTCCTCCTACCTCATTTTATGTGATCTCTGCCAAGAGAAGAAAGGTTGGGACAAAGAGATATGTATGAAGTGGCTGGCAGACTTAGACAAGCTTTCAGAGCTCAGTCTGAACAGATGTTTCAAACCCCCTGCTTTTGGGCATACAAATGCTGCTCAAATCATAAATTTCTCAGCTGCCTGCTCTCTTGCTGACAAATGACCAGGGTGAGAAACATGTATCATTCTTAATGGGAAAGTCCAGAGTTGCTACACTCAAACAGATCACAATCCCGAGAATTGAGTTGACAGAAGAACTTGAAGTTCGCCTGATGGAGTCTGTCTTCTGGACAGTTAGTACAACAGTACTAAAGTATATAAAAAGGGACGCCCTTCGTTTCAAGACATTTGTAGCAAACCGTGTCTCTTTCATCAGAGAAGCTACTACATCTTCTCAGTGGAAGTATGTCAGCACCTCACAAAACCCAGCAGATCAAGAGGTTTGAAGATGCAGAGCTTCATGGAAAGTAAGAGCTGATTTCAGGGGCCTAGTTTCCTGCGAAAAGAAAAGAAACGTCCGGAACAACCTGAACAATATACTTATCTGCACCGATGAGGTTCAAAATAGAACTTTTGGGCCGTAATGAGTAGGGATGATCCGAGTACCCGGCTGAAACGAGTATCCGGTACGGATAAAGCACTTTTGCAGAGTACAAGTATTATATGAGTAATGTGAGTCAATATCCGTGCTCGGATTGAATACAACTCCTCAACTGGCCGCGCAGCGTTCTGTGATAATCACTTTTTTTTTACTGTCAGCTGCCCCCCCCCCCCGCCTACA
>NC_048408.1:666639-670498 GCF_013103735.1 Etheostoma cragini
GGTGTGGAAATTAAAAAGAACCAAAAAAGAACCCAAAAAAAAAAAAAAAAATCACACTGATAACAAAAATAAAAAAAGTTAAAAAAAGAAAGTTATACCGAGTATGAAAACTCTTGTTCATTATATTTTACTTCATAATTGCAACCGCATGTGTTGTATTTGTGGTGCAAAACGTTCTGTATAGTTTGTTTGTTACCATGACAACACCATTGATCTGAAGCTCGATGCTGTCATGTAAATAGTTTTCTAATCCGCAATAAATATAACAATTTCTGATCAACCCATATCAATTGCATGCTTAAAATAACATACTGGTTAAAGCCCGCCCATTTCAAGACAACCCGACCCACTTTCTGACCACTTCCGGGTTAGGCCCCGCCCAGTCCGAGTACAGATACGGATACAGATAATTCATGTGGTAAACAGATACAGAGAATGCTGTACTCGCTCATCCCTAGTAATGAGCCAAGGTTTGCAGAAGAAAGGGCATAGGATTTAATGAAAAGAACTTCTGTCCAATTGTTAAGCATAAAGGGGGGGGGGGGGGGGTCAATCACGCTTTGGGGTTGTATTGCAGCCAATGGCATAGGGAACATTTCACGAGTTGAAGGAAAAATGGATTAAATTAAATTTCAGCAAATTTGACGCTAACTTGATGCCATCTGTAAAAAAGCTGAAGATAAAGAGAGGATGCCTTCAAAAAATGGATAATGATCCTAAAACACCGCTCAGAATCCACGGTGGATTACAACAAGAGGCGTAAACTGAAGGTTTTCCCAAGGCCTTCACAATCTCCTGACCTCAACATAAATGAAAATCTACGGATAGACCTTAGAAGAGCATTGCATGACAGACATCCAGAAATCTCAAAGAACTGGAAGACTTTTGAAAGGAAGAATGGGCAAAGATACCTCAAACAAGAATTAAAGACTCTGGGTTGGCTGCCAGAAGTTTTCCAAGCTGTGATACTTGCCAGGGGCGGGGGGTACAAGGTATTAACTCTGCAGGGTGGTCAAACTTTTGCAGATGCCATTTTTTGTTTTGTTCTTTTGAAAGTGTAAATGAAGGAAATAAAATCTAACTTTTTGCGACATTATGCTAATGTCTAATCTGTCATTTGATGCCTTTTGGAGATTTTCCATCTTTTCTTGGCTTCTTAATGCACATTAATACAACATTTTAACCTGGGGTGCCTAAACTTTCAAACCCCACTGTATGCCCCCACGCTTCTTCTCCATCCCTGCATCAGGAAATATTCACCTCATCCTGGTTATATACACCTTTTTACGATTTTGTCCTTTTTCAACACTTTTCACTGTTTTTCAATGTTTGTCACTTTGTTTTAACACTAGCTTATTAACTTTAGTTTCACAGTTATTTTTGGAATTCTTGCTCAATAAATCTCATAATAGGAAATTACACCCAAAGCTTAAATTAGAAAAGCAGAAATTAAATTAAAGGAACATATGTTGATGAACAATCACAGCCTTTTACTCATCAGCATTTTAAAATCACTTCCTTTTCGTCTTTCAAATGCTATAAAATTAAATAAGACGCCCCAAATTAATAAAAGTAGAGATTTGTACTTGCCAAAGAGCGTTGTGTGGAATCAATCATGTTATTTTGGGGAATTAAAAAGAACATTGATACGGAAAGATGGGTTGATTTGACAACGTGAGGGTTGAGAGGAGTAGTGATTGCTGGATCTGGTTCAGATGTGTAGGGTCCACAGGTGTCCTGACGAGGAGGGAGAGAGAGCCAGGAGCGCCACAGACAAAAAAACACACAAGTGGGGTTAGGGGGGGCGAGCCAGACAGACTGGAGAGGCAGCAAGCCAAACCATGACACTAGAATATGATCAATGTCAACAGCAAGCCGTAGAGGACACCTAGAGAGCACTGGCCCCATATGGGAGATATTCCCTCTACGAAACTTAATGGCACATGTCATGAAATTCAAAGTGCAGTATTTACGATCTGCTTTGTTTTCCCCTTTTAATGTAATGCCTTACTGTTATTTACTTCATTTATTTGTGCATTATTTTTGGTAAATTGGTTGGTTGTTGACCAAAAGAAATTACTACTACCACTCTCAATTTGACTGACAGATCTTCTAAAACAACAACTAATATTAAACTTTAATTTTTTCACACTGATTGTCTATTGAGCTATTGTTTTGAATTCTGATTGCTGTGGATTGTGGTGTGTGACAGTCCTAAGCAGGAGTGTCAATGCAGTAGGCCTTTAACACAGCACACACTGGGACTGTCATTGCCTAGGGGTTCACATGTGTTGGGGGGGCGTGTCACCCTCAGGTCTACTTCCCAATAATAATAGAATTAGAATGACAGGTTCATTAAACTTAATCATCTCAGGGCCCCCTGGGATTATTAGAGTGAATTGATGATTATTGTTGATCATTTCCTAATTGGGGTAAAACTTGAAACTAGTGATTTAGGTTGAAGCAGACCTAGCAATGCGAGACTGGGGCGCAAAACTCAATGTCGCCTAGGAAAACCGAAGGGCTAAAAGCGGCCCTGCTTGTCATAGTAGGAAAAGCATACAATCGTTATTCTTCTTTGTTAGCTTCTTTAGAAACTAAATTTGTCTTCTAGCAAACAGCCACGTGCTGAGAATCAGACACACCTTCCACGTTCTGAGTGTGTGTGTGTGTCGCGCGCTAGGTCATGGCAGCTCTCTGCTACGACGACCAGCCACGGCTCGCCTCACGCATGAGGCGGTGCTAACCTGCGATGGAGAGAGGTAGGGGCACCACAGTGACGCGAGCAGATACCATTACTGGCAAAACGCCATAAAGCAGCTAAATGGGACTCAGCCATCATTCATTGGAGTATTTCCACCTGTGTGTTTCTTACTGACCTTTGAGCACACTGAAAACACAGTTACTGTATAAGAAATGCTCCTATAGCACACTTCCTGCTGGGGGCGTAATAAAACTGAACACAGGAAGAACCATAACTTATTTTGCCTGAAGGTGCAAGGAGGGAATCATTAATAATGTATGATTATGACTGATAAAACACATTTTGTTCACGTTTTCAGACATGTCCTGTAGAATCTCTGTCAAAGGTTGACATGAAAAAACGTATGTTATGTCCTTGTTACAAGATGTCATTCATCAATTCAGTGTAAAATCAAAATAGCTGAGCTACTGTGGTTGCAGATTAAAGTTGGCCAGTCTCTGCGTTGGAAGGAAACTCTAGTACAAGGGTCTTCAACGTTTTTTAGGCCAAGAACCCCTTAGCTGAAAGAGAGATGGAGCAGTAACCCCCCCCCCCCCCCCCATGGACTTGGGGGCGGCTTCCCAGACACTGTTTAAATTAGGCCACGACTAGGCCTTAATCTAGAATAGTTCAACACTGCTCAGTAAATTTCTGAAACACAGACTAATTAGAGATTACAACACCTGGACCATGAAGGAAACCAGATCCATGTTAAACCACCTGTGCCAGTCTGAATTAGCTGGACTGAGGTTGCCTGTAAAACATGGAGTGGACCTAGAAAAGCCTATAACACGAGGAACTGGAGAAGTAAATCAAAGGAAAACCACGGCAGCAGAAAAGACGTCTAGACAATAGTGTCAAGACACGTCATTGAAGACAAAAAAAGAAGAAAAAAAGACTAAAAGCACACATCTGCTGTGGAACCAAAGAAAATAAATGCATGGAAATCCATCTGTGATGAATTTAATGCACAGTTTCAGCTAAGAATTGTCAATTTCTATTATCTTGATAGTTGTTTTCTGATATCGATGGATTGACACTACACTCAAAAAAATGAATCAGGGGGGTTGTGGACTTTAAAAAGTTTTTTAATGTTCAGTTTAATTAAAATAAATG
>NC_048408.1:670598-675765 GCF_013103735.1 Etheostoma cragini
TAACCTAATAAAAATACGTGGAACCTGTTGACATAATAAATTTAATTAAAGTCAACGTTTCAATTTTTTGAGTGTACAGTATTATGTTCAGTACAGGAATGAAAGAATTTGTGAAAGAATATAAAAATCAACCTAAATAAAACTGCTGCAGGAGCCCAAAGACTGAGGTCTGAGACTGGTGGAGGACCTGCAGACAAAGATCCTGATCTGTTGGATGATGTACTGACGGAATAATGGAGAACCAGGAACCTTTGGAGAAAACATCAGATGATGAGGGATCACACACACATACTACAGTGGGTATATCTTGGCATTTTGTTCTCCTCTTTCAAACTTTTGTTTCATTCTCTTTCATTTGATGTCAAACATTTCTCATTTAATGTGGATGTATTTGATTATATTTGAACCGTTCTTGATTCAAGGAGAAAGTCACAGGGACATAACTGAAGCGCCCTCCACATTTTCAGAAGCTAGGGTGGCAGTAGATATGTTTTCATCCACACATTTTATACGAATTAAGTGATTCTGAATGAAAATGACTTATAGAAACAGTAACAGTTGTCCCTCCCTAACATTTCCATCTCATTTTTAGGTTTGTTTATAAATATCTTTTGTCAGTCTTCGTCAGAGAAATTAACACTGATTCCACTGTTTCCATGTTATCAGAATTTTAGATAGTCCCTATGGAAATATTTTGGAAATTGGTCATGTGACACTGGTTTGGAAGATTTTCTTTCTCAGAAATAATTTTTAAAATTTAAAATATATATTGACACTTCTTTAGTCACACATTTTATTTTTTTGCCATAGGAATGAAAACTTTTTTCTGTCAAATATTTTTTTTCTGTCATAAATACTATGAGTGTGATAACTTTTTCTCTTAAACGTTTTTTTTTTTTTCCTTCTCAGATCATTTATTCTGTATGTAATTAAGAAATTCATCTAGCTCCACTGGCTCAGCTGAGTACACGAGCTTCACAGGCCCAATCACGTACAGCTCTGTGGGGGAAAGTACCACGTGGACTGTATATATATATTGATTTATTCATAATCTGGACACAGGGACACATTTATTTAATATGGCGATATTAGGAACCAAGTAAATCCCCCCCCCCACCCATCCGCCCGCCCCCGAGCTCTCTGGCCGGCGCTTTCCACATTCACCACCATGCATCTTCTTCTACTTGCGGCGGCGCTTCTCTTTACGCACGACTTTACCGGAGCCGTGAGCTCTGACAAGTGCTCCCGCTGCGACGTGAGCTCCTGTCCGAGCCCCAGCTGTCCCGGGGGGTACGTCCCGGACAGATGTAACTGCTGCCTGGCGTGTTCACCGCGCGAGGGAGACCCCTGCGGCCGCAGAAACGACCTGCCCTGCGGGGATGGACTGGAGTGCAAGGCGCTCGCTGCGGGAAGGCGGCGAGGCTCCAAGGGGGTCTGCCGGTGTACCGTGGAGGACGAAGTGTGTGGGAGCGACGGGAAAACATACGGTAATGTGTGCAGGATGAGAGCGGCCAGCCGGAGAGGTGAGCAGAAGGGGAGAGCCGCAGTTAGCCAAGCGCACAAAGGACACTGCGTACCATCCAGCGCAGGTATGGGAAGACATTCACTTTTGGGCTTTAACGAAAACATATGATTATACAAATTCATAAAACATCGTTTCTGTGCCAAATAGCTTTAACAGTTTACAGTGCTACTAGTATGGAACATTTAGGAGCAGCTTGACTCCGGATCTGTGAAGTTCGGGAGACTTACATACTGAGATCTTGGTAAAAGGACATTGTCCATGAGACATTTATCTCATGCTTTTTTATATTGATTTATCTCAACACATATGTCAAGTTTGGGTTATGTAAAGATATTTATGGCGCCATGACATAGGCGCAGCAAACACACATGCTCATCTAAATCAATGTTGCAAGTCCAGTATCTCTATCTGGGGACAGGCTGTGTGTGTTTGTATGTGTCCTGGAGCCCAGTATGGCATAATTTTCTTACCATCAAAATTGTGTTGGTGGAAATACTGCCGGATTAATTGCTAGTAAAATGATCTATAGTTGCAGCCCTTATTTGAATTGTTACCCTTTGACATACTTTGGGTAATTAGCAATGTATTTTGGCTCCACTGCACTTTTTTTTGTTGCAGTACCAGCATTGAAGGAATGTTTATCTGATCATTTTCTTCACTATAATCGTGTGTGTGTGTGTGTGTGTGTGTGTGTGTGTGTGTGTGTGTGTGTGTGTGTGTGTGTGTGTGTGTGCTTTGTTTTCTTCATGTCAGTACAGGTCGTCCACTGGTCCGTCCCAGCAGTCCTCGCTACAAGTTCAACTTCATTGCGGACGTAGTGGAGAAAATAGCACCTGCTGTTGTCCACATTGAACTGTTCATAAGGTGTGTGTGTGTGTGTGTGTGTGTGTGTGTGTGTGTGTGTGTCTGTGTGTCTTAGCAGAAATGAGGCCTCTTTGTCAATCCCTGTGTCCTTGTCCCTTGCGTCTCCAGACACCCCCTGTCTGGTCGCCACGTGCGTCTCTCCAGCGGCTCTGGCTTCATCGTGAACCACTCAGGTGTGATCGTGACCAACGCTCACGTGGTAACCGCAGCGACCACGGTGACAGGGAGGCCCCGGCTGCGCGTGGAGCTCAACGACGGCGACGCGTACGAGGCCACGGTCAGAGACGTGGACAGGAAGGCCGACATCGCCACGGTCAAAGTCCAGCCCAAGGTGAGGGCATAGACACACTGAACATCCAACTTCATAATACCTTTTGTTCACCATTTTCCTTTTTTCCAAATCCAAGTAATGGTACTTTAGTATTAGTACTTTAGTATTTAGAATGTATATTCCAGACATTTCTTGAACATTTGGCACTATTGCCCACTACCCACATCCTGACACGTGTCTTGTGCCAACGGTTCTCTGCTAGACATTCATAGCGGGAATACTTTCCTAAACACCAGCTCTGTGACTCATAGACACCACACGGATGTGTGTATTCTCACACCCATATCTCAAATACTTGGACAGTTTTGTAAGCAATACTCTCTTCCTAATCCCCCCCTCTGTCAGTCTGTCGCTTTTCCTGATTTATTTTCCTTCGTCCTTTGCAACTTGCTCTCCGTGCAACTTGTCCAACATGTCCCCATCTGACGCGTCCCTCTGTGTCGGTGTGTTCGGGAGCAGAAAAAGCTTCCTGTGCTGTCTCTGGGCCGTTCAGCAGATCTGAGACCGGGCGAGTTCGTGGTTGCTATTGGCAGCCCCTTCGCCCTGCAGAACACCGTCACCACGGGCATCGTCAGCACCACTCAGAGGGATGGCAAGGAGCTGGGCATCAAGGACTCAGACATGGACTACATCCAGACCGACGCTATTATTAATGTGAGAACACACACACACACACACACAGGTCATTCTGTCTGGATCTGATGTTTTCTTGTATATGGATTTTTGTTGTTTGAACATGTGTCAAAATCACTGATGTAACCGTCTCTGTCTCATATTTCATCTGATCTTTGAGAAGTACGGAAATTCCGGAGGACCTCTTCTTAACTTGGTGAGTAGTGCTGTGATGACTTGGATGATTATTTTGGAATCAGAATACAAACAAATCAGCATTAGAAATATTGTACAGTTTAATTACACAACTGCTTCTAAACCACTATTGTGGAAATATGTGGTTTTGGACTATATAAAATAGAATTTGACTTGATTTGAAAAACATTACAATTACAAACTTGATAGATGAAAAAAATGCTAAAATAATTTATTGCATCAAACTGGAATACACACTTCCCCCAAAAGCACAAAGTAAGTAAGAATAGCTGGGCTTGGTAAACTGACTCAAGCAGCAGAGTTATTTAGACCCAGGTTGTGTATTTGAAAATTGACTATTGTTATTTTTAAGTTAAATTTATATCTACATTCGTGTCCAAAACGTAGACTTTCAAACATCAAAATGTCATTTAATAAATGTATTTGTGTCAAAATGACATAGCAATTCACAGTTTCCTGTTTTATTTTGACAGTCTAGATTTTCTGGTTTGTTGTCCTGCATTACTTCCCGTGTCTTCCCGCCCTTGTGATTCCCTGATGTTTCTCCCCTGTGTGCCAGCCTCTTGTTACCTCGTTGCCCTGTGTTTCTAGTGTCTGATTCCTGATTTTGGATTTTAAATCTAGACTGAGTTTTTGCGTCTTTTGGACTCCTTGTGTAGTCCCACGCGGCCTAACATTCGTGAACACAATGATTGCAGCAGTGAAAATGATCTATGTGACACGTGTGCGTATTTTCTTTCAGGACGGCGAGGTGATAGGCATCAACACTCTGAAAGTGACAGCAGGGATCTCCTTTGCGATTCCCTCAGACCGAATCAGACGCTTCCTCGCAGAGTCGCGGATCAAACACAGGAAAGGTCAGGGGTCAAAGCTCGGCCAGCACAAAGATAGATAACAGTAGGGCCTTTCAAAGTGCTTATTCCTCCGTATTCATCCCTGTTGTTGTTGTTGTTGTTGTTGTTGGGACAGAAAAGACCAGACTGCGAAGACAACTGACAGAGGACCCCCAGTCGGACGCGGGTGAGAAGCGTCTGTTGTCGTTGAATTTCCTCGACGGGTCCCATTCTTTCTCCAAGAATAAGATGATACTATTGTGTTGTTTTCAGACACGTCTGGAGGGAAGAGACCTTCTTTAGGCATCAGGATGCTGACTGTAACCAAGGCGTGAGTTGTTACATCATCCCCACACACACTTGAGATTGGAGCTTGTTATTAAAAAGCCTGAGCGTTTTCATCACACGTTTAATTCAGCATTTTGGTTAAATGATGGGTTTATTACCCATTTTCTTTCAGTTAAAATAGATTTATCACTGTATTTATTGTCCTAAAGAACAGTACATCTATATCATACAGTGGCTTGCATAAGGTTACACACCCAAGTTGATTAAAAAGAGGAATAAAAAAAACATCTTACGGAAATTGATCTTAATGCCTTAATTAAAAACAATAGGAAAATACAACCTTTAAGGACACCAATTTTCTTTGTGAATGAAGACTGTATTGTAAATACATAAATGTTCTACCTTAAAATACAGGGAGCCTAAGTATACACCCCCCTATGTTAAAATACAGGGGGCATAAGTATACACCCTCCTATGTTAAAATACAGGGGCATAAGT
>NC_048408.1:675865-683102 GCF_013103735.1 Etheostoma cragini
CCCCCCCCCCCCCCCCCACATCATGACATATTCTTCATGATACCTAGAGAATGGCATGATGTTATTCAGTTTACTTTATTTTGTAATAGGCCAACAACTGTCATCTCTGGAAGGGTGGTAATGGCCGCCTCAGTAAAAGTAGTTTTTGTAACCTTTGAAAAGAAGTCCTTGGTATTAATATTAGTATTTGCATTAGCGTTAACATCAGCGTTGTGTATGTGTGCGTCTCAGTCTAGTGGCAGAGTTGCAACGTCAGAATCCATACTTTCCTGCGGTCAGCAGCGGAGTTTTGGTGCAACAGGTCATACCTGACACTGCTGCAGAAACGTACGTTCACACACACATGCAGAAACCAAAGCGCACACACACACACACACACATACACACACAGAATACTAAAGAAACCTTTATAGGAACAACATGATTTATCAAGTAGCTCTCAAACGTTGGTGTTCTTTAAATGCCGTAATGTATTTTTTATGTGTGGACTATTAAAAAGGATTTCTTATACATAAAGGACGACTTGTTACATAATGTGTCCAGTCGGGTGTGGTAGAGTACCGCATGTCTCTCAGACGTCTGGTGGGTTTCCTCTGTGTTTTAGTGGAGGGATTAGGGGGGTGATGTCATAGTCAAAGTAAATGGACGGCCGGTCCAGACCAGCGGAGACGTCCCCGAGCTGTTGCAGCGGGACCAGCCTCTCCTGCTTGAGATTCACCGAGGCAATGATGACTTCCTGTTCAACATCCACCCTCAAGTTATAGCAAGTTGAAGGGCAGGAGTTGGTGTAGTGGCAGTAGAGATCCATGTTTGGGAATTTGAATAAATGAATGATATGATTTACCATTAACCCTCATGTTGTCCTATATCAATGTTCTTTTTAAATCCCCCAAATAACATGATTGATTCCACCCAACGCTCTTTGCCAAGTACAAATCTCTACTTTCATTAATTTTGGGGCGTCTTATTCAATTTTATAGCATTTGAAAACAAATGAAGTGTTTTTGAAATAGTATTGAGTAAAAGATGACATATTCCAGTCTGTGATTATCATCAACATCCATACCTTTAATTTTAGTCTCAATAATTCCTAATTTCTGCTTTTCTAACTTAAACGTTAGGTGCGATTTCCTATAAATGAGTTTTATTGAACATAAATTCCAAAAATAACTGTAGAACTTAAGTTCATAATTTAGTGTTTCGTAGTGTTAAATGTCAAAAAAAAGAGGCAAACATTGAATAAAGTGTTAAAAAAGAGACAAAAACGTAAAAAAGTTAAAAACAATGGTGAAAAAGCGTCAACAAAGTTGTTGATTTTCAATTGTGACGGGAAGACAACACAAGGTATATATAAAGGTTACAATAAAGTATTTTATTACAATACTGAGAATACTGCAGTGGAAATATATAACACTGTATATAACATGAAGCTCAAAGAAATTCAGATTAAAAGCTCCCAAACAAGAAGCTGTGTGTGTGTGTGTGTGTGTGTGTGCCTGTCCTGCGTCTGTCCTGCAGCTGTTGTCCATCTGCACTGACGGCAGGTTCCACTCCTTTGTTTATGTCTTCTTATTCCCCCCCCCCCCCCCCCCCCCCCCCCCCCCCCCCCCCCCCCCCCCCCCCCCCCCCCCCCCCCCCCCCCCCCCCCCCCCACCCTGCCTTGGAAAGACCTTCTCCTAATTTAAACAAACCTAATCCGACACCTACACACAGCGTACACACACACACACTGAGCAAAGTACCATTACTGGAGACTCACTTTTATCCTCTCCGGTTTTGGCGCATGCTTCGTGTTTTCTGAACTAGAAATCCTTGTGGTGCTGCTTTTTTTGGGGGGGGTTTCTAGATCATCCAAACGCAGCCTGAAACTAACGATGGAAAAATAGTAGCATCTGCTTCAAAGTAAAATAAAATGCAAATATGTAGACCTGAGCAAACTCTCTTCTCGGTGGCGTGACATTACACTCTACTCTGGACGTTAGAACCAGAGGTGTCCTCCCGGGGTCTCCCCATCGTCCATCACCTTACCCAGACAGACAGTCCTTCATGTTTATAAAAAGACACTAACACCTGATTATAATAAATAAAATTACAATAATTAAAATATACAATATATATATATATATATATATATATATATATATATACATAGAGAAAAAAAGAAAGGGGGGGGGGAGTTATTAAGATAAATAAAATAAAATATGTAGAAAGAGAGAAGAGTTGTGTTGATAAATAAACACAACTCCTGTGTCCAGTCTAAAAGAAATTATATTAAAATATATTAAAATCATTATTTGACATTAATTACTTTGGAAACCACATTTAAAAGTACTAAAATACTGTTTGAATTACTCGCCCCAAAGGATAAAAAGTACACATACCCTTAAAATTAGTAAATAAGTGCTTTGGTAAAAAAGTGCTATAAAGATAAAAAGTGCCACGCGATAGTAAATAAATAAATAAATAATAATAAAACATTTAAAATACATCATAGGATAAAACCACACTGTTAGTAGCATGCATAAAACCGACGGTATGTGTATCATCATGTTAAAATCCAGAGGCAAGCAATTCATGTTGTGAAATCCGATATTAAGTATTAATAATCCCATTAAAATATAATATATAAACACCCGAGAGTAAAAATCATTAAGGACCACCAAGGCCATTAAATAACCATTAAATAACCATTAAATAACTTTATTTAAAAGAGTGAACATGTAAAAGTCTGTCTACATATAGGTCGGCCCCCCCTGCAGGCAGAAATCAGTTACATAAAAAGAAAAAGTAATAAAATCTGAAAAGCATTGCATAAAATAAGAAAGTCATGAAAATAGAAAAAAAGGAAAAAGAAGGGAAAGAGAACATGTAGGGGGGTTAAAAGACTGGTTCTGGTGCACTGCAGAGGAGGTCCCGATAAAACCTGAGGAGAGAGAGAAGACCAGAACAGTGGGAGGGAAGGGTTTCCAGAAACTAAAAACTTAATTAAAAATAGAAGTGGAGTCATGTTAGTATTTTTCGGTCGGACCCAAAGGGTCCAGGTTCTGTTGCTCTCCAGGCCCATGGTCTGACCCGTGGTCCAGGTTCTGTTGCTCTCCAGGCCCATGCTCTGAACATTTTGATTGGACCACATTGATGGTGGTGTGTTGCAGGACCTGCCGAGGGTTAAAACCAGCTCGGCTGTGGGGGTTAAAAATGTGGGGGAGATGAATAAAACCGATATCCGAACGCCTCCCTAGCGCCTCCCTAGGGTCCGTGTTCTTGTTCAGGTTTGTGTGAACTAACACGTCTTTTAAGTTTAGGCCTTTAGTTATGGTTAGGGTAAGGGGCTAGGGACTGGACTATGTCAATGACGGGTCCCCACAAAGAAAGTTTGTGTGCGTGTGTGTGTGTGTGTGTGAGTGTGAGTGAGTGGGGGACGTTTTCTAGTCTTGCCCAGACATGTTGTCACAGCAGAGCGCCAGAGAGACAGACAGGGGACACAGCTGTTTGTCCTCACACAGGCAAAACATGAAGAACGGTGTAATTGAAGGCTCTCACACTGCCTGTTTCTAGGCTGAAATTAGAGATACGTGCGCGTCAGATCTATTTATCTACAATGGAATTAAAACAGTTTATTTCCCATAAAACCATGGCGCCATGAAGGCATCACCACCTAGAGGCCAAATGGAATCATCATGTGATTCCCCAAAAAGATCACTAGATGGCGCATTGGGTGTAATAATTTAGTCCTGACGTGGCAACTGATGCTCCAATTATAAGACTACTGCATAAGTGAAGGATAGAAGTCCATATAGATAGAGCTTTATTTTCATTGTGCCAAATCTGCCGGCGCCATCCTCTCCAAAGAGCAGCATAGAGTCAAAAAGATATGAACATTTATACACACCAGCATATTCTTGGCTAAGCACATCTCGCACACACACATTAATCTTGCACACACACATTCATTCCATGTTCTCAATAAATAGCTAGAAAACCGTAAACACAGCAGTTATTGCACAGAGTCCGGGATGTGTGTGTGTTTATGTTTATATGAGAGTGTGTGTGTGTGTGATTTCTGTACTATGTGCGTAGCTCTGGGAAGCAGCTGTATAGAAGCACAGAATTTGGATATGAATTTGGGAAGACGTTGGAGCTGTGTACCACCTATTTATGTTCTGCTGATCTCATCAGTGTTGTCTCAGCTTCAGTTTTGGCCATTCTACATGAGAGATTTTGGAATGTGTGCTTTTATCTGATAGTAGAGGTAGACATTTGGAAAAAAAGATGATGTCATGTATTTGCTTATGTTGCTAGCTCCGTCATTCAACTCTGATTAAACATCTCCCACACAATTTCTAATAAAGCCGACTATTTTTGCTTCCTGAGTTCTGGAGTGTTGAATTCTAAAAGAATAGGCTACTTAAATGAAGCATAGCATTGGTTCAGGCAGAGGGGGCCAACTCGTGCTTTAAGCCCAGCTGTATGGTTGGGGTCCCGGGTCCAGGGAATGCATCCATAGGGATGCATCCTTATACTTTTGGTATTTAAGGCCATTTTTGATGCTAATACTTTTGTACTTTGCGTACTAAAGTTTTAGATGCAGGACTATTACTTAAACGTAATGAGTTTTTCTGTACTGTGTTACTGCTTCACTTAGTAAAAGATGTGAGTACTTTTAACTCCACTTGATTTTTTGTGTGTGTGTGTGTGTGTGTGTGTGTGCATATGTGTTCACATGTTTGTGGGTGTGTATGTGTTCGTGCCTACCAGTTCTCATACAGACAAATAAGTGAGTAACACTCCACATTCCAAGAAAAAATGGCAAACCAGTACATTTGCAGTATGTAGATTATGAATCTCTAGATGAGATATGTTCACAGTAAAGTTGTATTCTGTGCCATTACAGTAGTACACGCCTAACTACTTCCATCTGTCTGGATTCCAACTCTCACTCTCTGACTCAGAGCCTTACAGGGCAAAAATACCTCATTAGAAAAGGAGAGAAGAGAACATTTGGAGAGAAAATAAGAACACGTTTCACCCCAACACACACACAGACACCCACGGGCAACGTCTCTCACA
The DNA here is from genome assembly GCF_013103735.1 of Etheostoma cragini. NCBI lineage: Eukaryota > Metazoa > Chordata > Actinopteri > Perciformes > Percidae > Etheostoma > Etheostoma cragini. The sequence continues at coordinate 680,933 of NC_048408.1, forward strand.
CAATGAGCCTCCACAACTGGACAATCAGTCCTGGAAAAAGCAAATGAAATCCATGTGTTCTGCCTGCAATGTGTACTTTGTATATAAATGGGATACAGTGACACATTCAAGTGCAAACCTGCAGATGCAAGGATAGTCTATGTGTGTCTTTATGACCGCTAATATTCAGCATTCTGAAGGCCACGTCGTTTTGGAAGATTTAATAAGGGCTGGAATTCCAGGCGTTCCTGGCAATGTGTGATGAGTTTTTCCACTGAAGCTACTCCCTCTGTCCCCAGTCATTTTAAAAGTTGTTGTTGGACGGAAGGGAGACAGTGGACTCCTTTCTTATTGTATTTTTGGTCCGACCAAACAGCACAACGGGATGATTACACAAATTATTTCAAAAAAACAGAAGTGTTTGATTGTTTTTTACCTCTTTCCCTGTCCCATCTTGCTTCACTTCTAGTTTGTAACTTCCATATTTTGTCTTTTTCTGTCTTTTTATTTGTCTCTAACCCCAATTCATCATATCTCGGTCTAAAAATGGGTCCAAAATGTTCTCTGGCCTCCGATGGCGGATCTAAGAAAACTGTGTTGTGTCCAAGTGTCTTCATGCCAGGCCAGACTAGACTTAGCTAGGCTAGGCTAGGCTAGGCTAGGCTAGGCTAAATGCCTGCTGGCCACATCAATCTTCTCATCCAAAGCCTGGCAAGAAAGGAAAACTACTCCTTTGCGATTCAAGTACTTATATCATGCTCTGAGCTAAACTGCTCAGCAATTCAAAACAGGGATAGAAGCCAGTGCTTTACACACACACACACACACACACACACACACACACACACACACATAGACACACACACACAGTAAAGGGAGCATAGGAATTCCTTTGTCAGGGCTCGAGCGATAGCTAGATCCTGTGAGCCCTTCCTCTGTCTCTCAGCTCCCTGTTTCTGGCAGACTGCTGACTCGTGCTTTCTCTCTCCGTCTCCGTCCCTCTTTCTTTCTTTCTAAATCCAGTCGGCAGCCTTCAACTCTCAACTGCTCTTCTTCCGCTCTCACTCATGCATTTCTCAAACTTTAAATAATTCAGCTGCATTCCCTGATCTTGTGACGCCTGCGTGTCTGTGCGCTCACATATAATTGTCAGCGTTGGTGTCGGTTAAGCTCATGGATTGTGTGTGTGTGTGTGTGTGTGTTTAATGTGTGTGCGCAGTCTTGATCGCCCCTTCTGTCTGTGCAGTTTCTTCTGTTTGAAGAAGCGGAGTAATTGCCTTTTGCTGAAGCTGTGTAGCTCTTAATGAGAGCAGTGCTGGCTGTGTCCAAGAGACACTTTTTGGCAGTGGTGGAACAACGCTGTTTTTGAGGATCCAGCATCTAGAAGTCACCTTTTCCCAGAAACAGAACGTCTGGAGCCCACATCTGTGAAGATCAACAACAAGCCGGCCAAAAGGAACTGCACTCTTGGGTGTTTTGAGGACCACGTGTTCGGTAACGGCCTGAGCAGAGGCCAGAATGGTCCTTTATAAGACCAATGAGTTCCTTGCTGGATCTCAAAGACAAGAGGAATCCAAACCGAGCCCAGAAGACAGAAGTAAACCCTAGGCCTATGAACTTGAACTCACTTTAACTTTAGCTGTATAAAGGGTTAAGTGGAGCAATTCGGATTAGAATTTTGCTGAAAAAAAACTCCAGTAATGGTAGGATGTGAAGATGGGAGGACAATTGGTTATCCGTCCATCCCTCTGGTCTCCTATCAAGGGATTTCACACTAAACAGAACAACAAAATAAATCTCTGAGAACAAATATCTGCATATGAATGCAGAAGCTGTAGGCACAGGGATAAGATGTTGGTATCAGAAGGGTTAAAGGTCCAGTGTGTAATGTGTTTAGGGTTCATTATAATAATCGGTGTTGCCCGTTCCAAACCTTGTCTATTTTTCATCAATATTTACCACCACATCCATTCCAGGTATTCCTATAAACTTAAAATTGTATATTTCCATTTGAAAGAACTGGGGTAGATGATCCATATTCAAGCTCCATCTTGAACTACAATAGCCAGTGAGGGACATACAGGACGTACTGCTCCGCCTAATACTGTACCTCAAGTCTCTTTTATATAGACCTTAGTGGTCCCCTAATACTGTATCTGAAGTCTCTTTTATATAGACCTTAATGGTCCCC
>NC_048408.1:683202-684517 GCF_013103735.1 Etheostoma cragini
CCTTAGTGGTCCCTAATACTGTATCTGAAGTCTCTTTATATAGACCTTAGTGGTCCCTAATACTGTATCTGAAGTCAACTTTCAGTTGACTTTCAAGTTTTTATTATTACTGTATACAATGACCAGCACATGGAAGAGGAAGTCCTGGCTCAGATATATGTTATCCCGTTATAGCGAGTAGTACTTCGCATTCCAAAATATAGGCCAGCGCCCCCGGGGGGCTAAATCGTCATCACGCCAATAGCCAATGGGTTCCGAGATTGAGTCAAGAGCAAGACATCTTTAAAATCACTGGGCAGATTGCACAAAAGTACATCATGTCAAAGGTTTCAAGTGCATTTATCAATGTATACACAAAGTAAACAATCAATCTAAAACGCATTCCTATGGATTTAGCCGGGCCTACCTATCATTTATGGGCTGTTTAGCTACTTTAGTCTTCTTTCAGACTAAAAAAATCATCCAAAATACACATTAAGGTGTTCATTTTACCGGCATTTGTCTATTTGCGCCTACAAATGTCTCCTGAATTGAGCAAAAGTTATATATAAATATCTTTTAGGTAATCCTTTGATACCCTATTCCCCTGTAATGTCGTGCAAAATGTCTACTATTTTATAATCCATATCTTTAAAGGCCATTTTCTCAAACTGGGCTGTTCTCAGAGTGTGAGCCCGAAATCTCCCCTGCAGTACGCACGTACACACGCAACACTTTCCCGTTCGCCTCCTGTCTGTATTCCCAAGGTTTCAACAAATCTCTTTGTTCATATATATTATTCATAGCCGTATTTATGTAACATTTTACATCTCAAAACGGATTTTTGGATGACCATGGATCATATTCTGACACATGCAATGGTGAAAGGAGACATCCAACATGTGAAAACTCTGACCCTGATATGCGTACGTATGTGAAATGTTATGCATCATTTCCATATTTAATGGTAAAAATACAAAACACTTGTTATACACATTTTTTTTGTATTTTTATCTTAATTTAACGGTGTAAATGTGACGTCTAGTAGTCCATTTTTGTTTCCTATTCCCCTTAAAGTAGTCACAGTGGTCATTTGTAGGGTTGTTATTATATATAATACACATACATATAAATATATATATATATATATATTTTTTGGAGGACGAGTGTAAATCATCATATACGTCATTTTATGAGTCACTGACAATCGACCCATTCTGTCGTTAGGTATGACGTAGTGTTGGAATGAGAGGCAGGGAGGTGAAGAGAGGAAGAGTGACGGAGAGCATGGAGGAAAGTGTGTGTGTGTGTGTGTGTGTGGGGGGGGGGGGGGGGG
>NC_048408.1:684527-701465 GCF_013103735.1 Etheostoma cragini
TCTGGTTGAGTTAGTGTTTCTGTGCTGAGCGTTTGCGCTGCAGCTCACAGGGCTGAGACCTATTTTTACACTCCCCACTCCCACTCTCCGGAAACACTCACTCATGACACGTTTTCTCATCTCACATCTTGTCTTCTTCTCTCGTCACCGGCTGGAGACTGGTGGGTGCCAGGGTGACCCATCCGGTAGAACGTGCGCCCATCTGCAAAGGCTCAGTCCTTGCCACAGCGTCTCTCTCCCCTTTCATGTCCAAGCTATCCTATCAAATACAGGCCTGAACATGCCAAAAGGTAATGTTAAAGAAAGTGACTTTTGGTTGAAACTTAAGGGGGGCGCCCATTAAGCCAGTACTCTACTCTTCATATATACTTGTCTGTGGGCATGAGGATGGACTATATCCCCCCCCCCCCCCCCCCCCCCCCCCCCCCCCCCCCCCCCCCCCCCCCCCCCCCCCACCACCCACCTCACCAAAGGCTCTACAAAGATCACATCTCCAGTCCAGTCCATGCGGTGATATGGCCAACAGGCTGCTGGTCTCAGGCCAGTTCAACCGGCCGTGAAGGAAAACCCTAAGAAGGAAGAAGAGAGTGCAGTTCTCTCTCTCTCTCTCTCTCTCTCTCTCTCTCTCTCTCTCACCCTGCTGTTGACATACACTGCAATTCACTTTTGCTTTATCTGCACAAAGCTTTATACTGGAGGAATTATTTTGAAAAAGCCTTTTGCGTGTGGCCTGTTGAGGCATCTGCTTCGTCTCTTTGGCCCCCTTTATGTCTGAGTCTAATGTTCCATTTTTTTTAAGTACAATTTTATGTAATGTGGTGGTTTTTTCCCTCTGCATTTTTTGTCAACAGAGACTACAAGTCCACAACAATATCATCGTTTACTGCAGTAATTTCTGGGACACTTTCTCGTCCAGGGAAATTTGTTATGGGGACAGGCAAGACCACAGCGTCCACACACACATTCCACTATTTTTGGTTTCTGATTAACTGGGCCAGCGCTCGTCGCGTTAGAGATCACGTGGCGTTGCTGTATCGATCAGCTGTTTCTCATCTTAGTGGTAAAGAAAGACGTTCCAGCCTCCAGAGACCCACGCCGTGACATCCACGTCTCTGACATCAACTCCCGCACGCATGAATATTGTTCAAGCGTCACATGCCAGCTCCGCGCTGCACGTGCGGGGCGCACAGCGTTGCCTGAGGAGGAGGCGCCGGGCAGTGCGCATGTTCCAGAGTAAACACCGAGCACATGGCAGACCTGGAGTCATCGTTTCAGCACTGGACAGCTCTCTCCGCGCGCGCTTCTGGGGCATGTGTGAAGTGACCGTCCGTCACAGCTGGTGGGGGGGGGGCACGAGCGTTGAGCATGCACTGGCAGACCTCACAGCCTTCTCCGCGCGACCGCTGCCGACGCCGAGCCTCGAGACATGAGCATCCCGGAGTTCCTCCTGGAACTGTCCCTCGTGGCCATAGCTGTCGTCTCGCTGCTGACCAATCTGTCGGTGCTGCTGTGCTTCACCCAGAGCGCCGAGCTGCGATCCCACGTGCCCGGCATCTTCATCCTAAACCTGTCCTTCTCCAACATCCTCCTCACCGTCATCAACGTGCCCGCCACTTTCCTCGGAGTGGCCAAAGGCGCGCCGCCCCTCGGCGACTTGCTCTGCCCGGCTGTGAGTTTCGCTGAGACTTTCCTCACCGCCAACGCCATGCTGAGCATGGCCGCGCTGAGCATGGACCGCTGGGTCGCCGTGGTCTTCCCCCTCAGGTACTCCAGCAAGATGCGCTACAGGGACGCGTGTCTGATCGTGGCGTGCTCCTGGCTGCACTCGCTCTCCTTCTCCCTGACCCAGCAGCTCATGGCCTGGGGAGGGTACAGCCACACGTACGCGTCGTGCACGGTCCGCCCGGACGGGCACACGAGGTCGCAGCTGGCCGCCTATGCGAGCTTCACGGCGCTGTTCCACTGCAGCAGCTTCGCGCTCTGCCTCCTCGTGCTGTGCTTCGCCTACCTGAGGGTCCTGAGAGTGGCCAGGTCCCACTGCAAGATGATCGATGTCATCACGGTGCACGCTCTGATTCTGTTGGTTGACATCCCCCCCAGGTAAGTGCGCCTACTGGAGAGACAGCTGTGAGGCGTTTAGGGCCACTGTGAAAACATGTATTTGAGTTCTGAGTTTAAAGTCAGAATTCAGACTTTTTTTCCCATCACAATTGTGACTTTAAACTTCAACCTCAAATATATGTGACCGTATGTGTCCCCCCCCCCCCCCCTCTTCCCAGTCTGTTAGTGCAGTTTTACTTGTTCCCAGAGAACATCATTGGCTTAAAAATACTGTACAGCAGTTGCTTTGTAATGCTTATGACATCAATTGTTAATATATTAGCTGTTATGTCATCTGTGCGTGTGTCTGTGCATCAGTGTGAAGGAGAGGTGTCTAGCTGAGCAGAAGAAGAGGAGGCAGCGCGCCGCTAAAAAGATTAGCATCTTCATCGGCACCTTCGTCCTCTGCTTCTCACCCTACGTCATTACCAGGTAAGCGCCTCGTGTTGATCACAGGCTTTACCTATCCACACGTCTGTCTTCACATGCGTTTACAGTAATGTCTGACGTGTCTTATGATACAATAATAGCGTTATATTGCACGGGTCCTTACTGTTTTACTGTTGGCTACACTAGATCCTGAACACACCAAGAATTTAAACTTCCGAAACGTGTTTCTAGCATTCATTTAGTTGAATCTGCATTGAGAGTAATGTTTTCCGGTATTTTGCGATAGAAAGAAAAAATAAAAGAGTGTTGAGTCTCAAGTAAAGTCTCAATTAACATGTCTCCAACACATCATTGCAAAGTGATAAGCTTTGCTCAGGTAGCATTTATAGCAGGGATACTACAATGAATTACATTATTATATAACTATGCATCTGTTAGCTACTGGAAGGACACAGTGGCCGTCAGATGCACAGTTACAGTTTGTAGGACTCCTTCATCATATGTTATACCGAAATGAACAGTAGATTGCTAAATCACTGACACATATACCATGGAAGCCCATCTAGCAAGAAAATAATAATGATAAATTAAATAAAATCCAATCACATGATTCGGATTTAGTATCTCATAATTATGAAAGATAAGAGATGAGTGTTTTGTCAATTTCTTTCCAGTGTGTGACAGAATCGGGCCTCCATGTTCAGTACATAAGAGCCAAGAGAATTGATTTCTTCTTCTCCTTCTTCTTCCTCGTCCTGAAGGTTGGTGGAGTTGTTGCCCTCGGTGCACGTCCCCCGGTACTGGGGCATAACAGCCAAATGTCTGTCCTACGCCAAGACGTCCAGCGACCCGTTTGTGTACTGTCTGCTGCGGCAGCAGTACAGGAAGGTCCTGGTCGGGGTCGTCAGGCGCCTTCTGAGACAGAAGCCCTACGCGCTGTCCGTCCACAGCGCCAGCAGCACCTTGGACACCACCACCGACGACAGCTGCGTGGCCAGGATCACCTGAGCTGGGGGCGCGAAACATTTTGAAACGATTCAACATCCGCGTCCTTTCCCGCAGGGAGGTCAGAGGTCAGGGTTTTCGGAGGAGCAGCAGCCCCGCAGACGGAACCGGAACGGAGTCGGTGTCTTGCTCAAGGACAGTTTGACACAGGGGTGGACCACAGTGTGTGTCCAATGAGACGCACTGTGATGTGTGCCAACGGCCTCCTCAGCCTCTACAGACTGCTGTTCCACAGGCTTGGCATTTAGCCAAAAACACACCACATGAAACCTACATTAAATTATTAGGTTTCTTATATGTACGTTTGCTTATGACTTTAATCAATGGACATGTATGGTTTGAAGAAACCTGGATTTCTTCTGAAGTGGTCTTCATGTTTCAGGGAAAGAACTGGAAATATGTTCATTCTGATGACAGTTTGGAAGTTTATAAGTGTTCATTAGTGACATTTCTAACATGTTGAGTGCACAAATGTGTGGAGCTGTTATATCACTGCAAAAACACAGATTCAAAAATAAGAGAGCCACTCTATAGTCTAGGGCTGCACGATTATGGCAAAAATGATAACCACGACTATTTTGATCAAAATTATTTGTTGATTTTAACCAAAACAAATGTTATCGTCACTGTGCTGCATTTTTATGAACTATGATATTCTGGCCATGGGTCACATCTCTGGCCCAGGTCCAGGTCCGGGTCCTGGTCCAGCAGCTCCGTCTCACACGCTGTTACTCTACCAACTGAAGTTAGTGGCATTCAATTAACTTCTTCTGTGTTCTTCGCCGGGGGGGCCGCAATAGCAGAGTTACCCGGTACAAATACACTGGTACAAATACAGGTTTGCACCTCATACTTAACAATATACAGCTGTGTTAATAAAAAATTAAAACTGTGGACAAATGTCAGAAGTGTGGACCGGCGCTGTGTGGCAGAGTAAGAAGAGAGACAGCAGAGGAGAGATCCAACACAGGCACGGCTTTACAGAAGAAATGGGTCATGTGACGCGAATTAAACCATATCCATATAAACAGCATTGCAGCGGATGCGAGGACATTAGCACCGGTGCGTCCTAGAGGAGCTAACAGCTAACAGATGCTAACTAGCACCGACTAGCACTAGTCACCGCTGTTGTCTGACAAACAACAGACGGGACAAAATGTTGCATTTACTGGTAAACTGGTAAACCTTGAGACCGACATATAACCGACTATTGTTGAATTTTCCTCCCGTTACTCTGTCCTCTGTGACTGTCTACTTCTAGAAACTGAGCTGCACGATGCAGGGAACTACTGAGTGGCACATGATCAGACAAGGTTTACGGAGCGGTGGATGGTCTATGTAAAAAAAAAAAAACGTAACGTTCAATGAAATGGCGCTGTAAAAAAAAATCGCTCGATCACGCAAATTTGATCGTGGGAAGTCAAAATCGTGATTGTGATCAAAATTTGATTAATTGTGCAGCCCTACTATAGTCCACTGTAAATAACAAAATTTAATTCAAAATGTGATACCGGAGGTTATTTAAATGCTAGTAGGAGAGAGCGACAACCAATCAGAGCAATGCTGGTTGATAGATTAAACACATCTTCCTTTTTTAAGAATGACTTCAGAGCTTAACTCCAAGTCTTCAGAGTCGTGGCCAACGCTGCCCGAATTACGCTAAGCCCGCCCACCGACTCTATACACAATGTGATTGGCCTGACCAGGATTTGTTTTTTCCAGCTCGCAAGCCAACGGAGAGTTGCTAAACTGACCCTGGCCGCAGATTACCTTTGCTGCTGCTAGGGTGCGTCTACATTTTGAGGCTAAAAATCCCACCAAGAGCAGATGGTACCATTAGGCAAGACAGGCAACTGCCTGGGGAGCGAGGTAAAAGGGCCCCAAACAGATTTATAATGCGTAGATATGAAAAATACCGAATATTGGGGTTGGCAGTAGCTCAGTCTGTAGGGGGCTGGGCTGGGAACCAGGGAGTCGCAGGTTCAAGTACCCGTACGGAGTGTGGATTGATAGCTGGAGAGATGCCACTTCACCTCCTGGGCACTGCTAGTTGCCCTTGAGCAAAGCCCAGTACCCCCCCCCAAACACTCAGGGTGCTGGTCCAGCTGGCAGCCCACTCACTTTGACATCTCTCCATTTGTGCATGAACAGGTCCTGAGCATGTGTATTTCAGGCCGGTGTGTAGTGATTACCAACAAACACAGTGTGAATTGTAATTTTCCCCCTGGGGATCTAGGGCTAAGTCCCGTGCTTTAACATAACCACCGCAGCCAGGTATAAAGGTATTTTTTATAGTAACTTTATACTAATATCAAAGTATTAATGTTATTAGTAGGGCTGTCTGAGGAAAGCCGAATGGTTGGTGACCATTCAGTTTTCTGAGATTCTTCAAGTCAAGCAGTGGTTTGGTTGTTGTTGTTGTTGTTTAAACATTTTTGTACATTTATTTGACATTTGTTCCCATTTTCGTCACTTTCATAAACATGTTTGTCTCTTTTTTTACACTTTTAAAAAAAAGTTCTTTAAACATTTGGCATTTTTTCACATTTTAGTCGCTTTTAAAGACATTTTTCCTATTTCACAAGTTCTTCTACCAATTGATTTTTCTCCAAATGCTATAAATTGACAAAAAACACCCGAATGAAAGTAGTAAACTGATTATTTATGTAACTTATGTAACGTTGTCGGGAAACTTCCCCGTTACTTTTTTGGAAAACCCAAATTTCAGACATAGAAACTCAGATTTGACAACAGGAGGGTCAATAATAGATGTCCCCACAGACTAATGGTGCAGAGATCATACAGACAGACATGAACTTTTGCTCACTCCCGCCCCCAAAAGCCACGTTTCTTCCTCATGCCCCCCCCCCCCCTTCCCACACACACACACACACACACGCAGCCATGTGCAGTGAAATATGATCGGCGCTCGTTGCGCGCAGCAGCGAGCCATAACCCGGGCCGGGGATGCTCGGCGCAGACAAAGGAAGGAGGTCTCCGTGCTGTGGGGGGTAATTACCATGCAGCCCAAAGGACGGAGGAGCTGCAGCTTCAAACACACACTGCCACATCACACACCGCCGTCTCTGCCCTCCGACATGCGTCCAGGACTTGTGCTGTTGTTTCTTTCCTTGGCGAACAGTTGTCGGTGCGCGCCGCACCAGACTTGTCCTCCAGGAGACGAGCTTTTAGGTAAGGTCTCTTCCACTTGAGAAGTAAAGACTGAAATGTATGATGCGTAGGACAAACAACTGGAACTAGCAATGTGGTCGATTTGAGATCCAAGCAATACAACAACAGCTGATAGATGATTCTATGTACCAACGCTATAAACCAAAGTTAAGTGCTGTTCTCAAACACTAATTAATCCGGGTATTATTTTCTTAAAGTATATTCTCCACTCTCCCCCAGCTGTTTGGCACACAATCAAAACGTGACCGTGACTTCATGTTATTGTCACCTGCTTTTTTTTTTTTTTTAACCCCATAAACAGTAATACTGCAGAGGCCCTGCTTTGGATTAGTCCTGCTTTTGAACATGTCGCCTCCTAGCGTTTCATTTGTGACCCACTTACATGTTTGTGTTTTTTCGTGTGTGTGAGTGTGTGTTTTTTTGTGTCCTACTGTACAGGAAGATGCAGCGACGACGACGGAGACAGACGTAGGTGGCTCATTTGAACCTTCCATTAAATCTGTATTAAATATCCCAGGTTTTATGCCAGGTCGGCTTAGAAATTAGACTATGCAACCTAAGATGTATTTGGAGGCAGTGACTTGACTTTCAGGGGTCGGGAAAACCTAAACTGTTTGACATACCAAGTCAAGATCCAACAGGCGTCCTCTCCAGACAGCTGGTCTCTGAGAGGAGACGAAGCTGCAGACCCTGAGGACGTATGTCCTTCTCCTTTTGAAAGGCCAGGTCTAGCAGGGTTGAATAGACCAAAGCGGTTCTTAAATGTCAATTAACGAAACAACAGAGCCACCAAAGCAAATACTTGAAAAGAGGAAGAAAAACACTTGTTTTTAAAAATGTAGGTGACCAACTGTCTCTGCTTTCTCTGCTCCCCAGCGACCTGCACAGAGCTGAACCTGGGCTACTGTAATGATATGGAGTACTCTAGGTGGGTGGTACTGCCTGGCACTGATGGGGGCCAGACAACCTGGGACCCAGATCGGGAGAACCACGCAAACACTTAAGCGCATTGCTGTAGTTATTTTAATTTCAATTTTCTTCATAAGCTGACTGTTGTCGTCATTTCAGCCAGATTGATGAAAACAAAAGATCATGTATCTCATAATGACTTTACCCTTGAGTTGTCTCGGGGTCAAATTGACCCGTTTTCCTATATCAATGTTCTTTTTAATTCCCCAAAATAACATGACTGATTCCCCCCAACGCTCTTTGACAATTACAAATCCCTACTTTCATTAATTTCGGAGCATCTGATTCAATTTTATAGCATTTGAAAACAACTGAAGGTGGTTTTGAAATAGTATTGAGTAAAAGTTGACATATTCCAGTCTGTGATTAGTCTCAATGATTAGTCTCTGTGATTAGTAGTCTCAATAATTCCTAATTTCTGCTTTTCTAACTCAAACATTAGGGATAATTTCCTATTAATGAGGCTTATAAATTCCATAACTAACTGTAAAACTAAAGTTAATAAGTTAGTGTTATTACTTAGTGTATAAAAATAAGTGACAAATATTCAAAAAAGCATCAACATTTTTGAAAAGAACTGTCAAAAACCTAAAAAGAAGAAGTTAAAACCATTGATTAAGGACGGGAAGACAACACAAAGCTTGCATAATACCTGAGTAAGGACTCTGATGACTGACTGAGTATCGCAAAATAATGAAAATATATCTCAAAATTATGACTTGCTTATGTGAAAATAATGAGAAAAGTGTTCAAATGATGACTTAGTATCCCCAAATAATCACAAACGTCATAAATAATGACTTATGTATCTGGAAAGAATGACTTAGTATCTCAAAATAAATAGCCAGCATTCTTTTGAAGTGGGCTTTCATAGCATCAGTCACCAGCTTGTGTTAAAATGCCAATCCAGAACCATATTCCCCAACATCCTGGGGCACCGGAGTCGCCTGGAGGCCGAGTCCGGGGCGGAGTACCTGCTGCTGAGCGTCATCCACGGCCTGCTCAACGGGGAGTGCTCCCCGGAGATCCGTCTCCTGGGCTGCTCGGTGGTCGCGTCGCCCTGCCGGGACGACAAGATGATCAAGCCGTGCCGCAGCACGTGCGACGCGCTGAGGCGGGACTGCGCCCACGCCTTCGACGCCATCGAAATGGCCTGGCCCTACTTCCTGGACTGTGACCGCTTCTTTGCCAGCGACCACGAGGGCTGCTTTGACCCGCTGGCTGGGCTGAAAGGTAAAGACGCATTCTGAGCCTCTACTCAAGTCAAAGTACACCACACTGTACTCTGGTAGAAGGAGAAGTTCTGCAGTGGAAATGGTACTTAAGTATGTAAGTATCATCAGGAAAATGTACTTGAAGTATGAAAAGTGCCAGAACTCAATGCAAAAGGATCTTTTGGTCATTTTCGAAACTGGTAATGCTCAAAAGATTTGCATCGATCAACTAAGTGTTCAGCTGGTTCTGAATTGAATTTCCAATAAAACAAATATCATCAATCACATGTCGCAAACAGCATGTGTTTTGTGTGCAGCAGTCTAAATTTCCCCATTTCTTATCTAAGCTTATCTTGAAGCGGTCGGATGAATGTAGTAGAAGTAGAAAGTGGCCTGAAGCCTTTGTAATGTGCCCTCCTCCAGCCAGACAGGAGCAAGAAATGTCCAGCCTGTCCCCGGAAGAGCCCAGCACCATCATCCAGTTCACCCACACCTCCAACGCCCACATGTACAGCCTGCTGAAGAGAACCGCGGCCAAGTGCTCCCCCATCTCTCACGTGTACAGCATCGGACGCAGCACGGAGGGCCGGGATCTGCTGGTCATCGAGTTCAGCAGAAACCCGGGACAGCACGAGCTATGTGAGTAACCCATTGTGTCATCCCGGTCTTCTTGTTGGGGTTTTTTTCTGCATAGAGGAATACAATTTGATAATAATTCAAAATAAAAGTGAAAATCCTCTCTGAATGTGTTTAGGAGCCATTTACCAGCATGACAAGCGGAACATAATCTTGAATATGAGAGCTAACCTCAGTATTACCATCCAGAGTCAGGCTGTGTCGGACTCTCCTGGTGACATATCGAAATATTAAATATGATTTGTTGACCCACTTTTGTTGATTGGGGTTTTATTTAATTACTCAGTTCCTCAAACTGTCAGAAGTAGCAGGTAAATGCATGGAATTTCTGTCAAATAAGGTGACACAGAGTCGTTGGCTTTACTGCACATGGACCAATCAGGCTTACTGTAGTTTGTATTTTCACAACTGGATTGTTTTACCTGGTCAATATATCTTCTTTAACTCACTGGGTTCAATTCCACTTCAAGTCAACAACTAATCTGAATATTAACAAGAGTTATTCTGATCAGTAGGCTTTATGGTCTTTAACAATGGGGACGCCTGCTGTTTGTGGTGGTAATTAGCCCGCAGTATACCGAGTAGTCGGTATACCTGCGGCATTAAAATCATTTAAAATCACAAAGCCAACTTTAACCATGTCTGCTTCTGTCTGTGACCCGCAGTGGAGCCGGAGATCAAGCTGGTGGCCAACATGCATGGCAACGAGGTGCTGGGCCGCCAGCTGCTCATCTACATGGCCCAGTACCTGTGTTCAGAGTACAATCTGGGGAACCAGCGAATTCAGACCATCATCAACACCACCCGCGTCCATATTCTGGCCTCCATGAATCCAGATGGCTATGAGCTGGCCGCCTCAGAGGTAGAGGATAGCAATGACCCGGAGCTCAGCAACCAGGAAGTAAATACTGTTGACTGTCAGACAACAAAAGACAAACCGCCATTATCCGCTCTCAGTCTCCTTGTCTGCGCCGTCTGTTCAGCTTGAGGTGTGGAGGTGGAGGAATGAGGTACTCTGCTGAGGGATGCAGAGGGATTGTGGGTTGGGAAATGGGACGCTGTTGAGCTACTTTTATGACTTTTTTTGTAAGGCTATCAATTTAAAGAAATCTCAACAAAAGGAACACATTTGGCTATGGCATGCTGAAGGATAGGCCTTCACTCTGCTCTAAGATTGTTGAAGATTAATTGGAAACAGTAGAAACTTGTTATTTCATTAATGACGGTATTAAGAAGACGAGCGATATTAAATCAGTGGCTATGGGAGGCTGCTGGTGGATTGAGCTGCTGTTAGGTCTTATTCCTGGTTCGGTTGCTACATTAGATGGAGCAGATCAGAGTACTAAAGCCTTCCACCTTCCACCCGTCACCTTATTGTCTACTACTAACCAGAGAGCTCAGCACTAACATCACCTCAGCTCGGTTTCTTCTACTCTATGTTGTGATGTAGTCGTAGTGTGAGAAGCAGCTTCCTGTGGACTTTGTGTGACAGGCGTGAGAAAGTGGGACTGCATTGGCATCTCTGAAGCCTTTTAATACTCAGCGGAGCATTGCTGACACAGCCTTTTGGTCCAAATGCTGGGCGGATATGTATCAGGCTGTGTCACGGTGCTTCTAACAAGCTGTGCATGCATGTGCGCTGTAGACTGATCCCGTGTATGCTCCAATGTCTGTTGCAGTCATTGACAGGGGGGCTGTTAACAGTCGTGAGGTCCACTATGAAGATCAGTGATGACCACCAATGTCCATGCATGTAATGTCCAATCCTTCCGTAGCCCGATGTCTTCATGGTATCATACGCAAGAGAGGCACGTTATATGCATGGGTGCCTTGGGTTTCATTAATGAAGGTGTGCGGCGTATATACAGCAATATGATTACATCTCAAATGTATTATGTAGGACAAACTTCTTTGCATGTATTCATATTCTGTATATTGCAATATTGCATGTGTCATATACATTTTTCAATTTTACTTCAACTAGAGAAAGAATGCCTCACAATTTTCTCATATATATGTTTGTGTGTGTGTGTGTGGAAATTATAGGGGTTTTGTAAATTACAGAGTGGTCTAGACTTGCTCTATCTGTAAATTATAGAGTGGGGTCTAGACCTGCTCTATCTGTGTCTCGAGGTAACTCTTGTTTGACACTATACATAAAACTGAATTGAACATTTGTACTCAATATGGCAATAGACATACTGTATTTAAAAGTCTCTTCCCTAATATTTATGACAAATGGTTTCCCCTTGTCTCTACTTGCTCCTTTTTCTCCTGACGGATATATGGTTGCTTGTCTACATGTTAACAACAGAATTAACAGTGATAGTCTCGACGGTTCCTTCCTGTACGTCTGACTAATAATCCCATCATTGGTTTTCATTATTCCTTTCACATAATCACCATCTTACTAACGAATACACATCACTACTGCTGAGACTTTGCAGTACGCCTCATTGTCGTTGACCCTCAACTTTCCAGGGTCACCTGTTGAATGGTTGGACCAACGGACGGACCAACGCCCAGAATCTTGACCTCAACCGTAATTTTCCAGACCTCACGTCCATTTTCTACCGGAACCGCCGCAGCAGGCACTTCCGCATTGACCACATGGCGATCCCTGACGCCTACTGGTTTGGCAAGGTAACGGGATTGTTAATCAGATTAATCATCTGCACATACACCACATGAGCATATGTTAGTATATAGTATATCTGCATTCCTACCTTTGGGCTGTAGGTGGCTCCAGAGACCTATGCAGTGATGAAGTGGATGAGGTCCCTGCCCTTCGTACAGTCCGCGAGCCTTCATGGAGGGGATCTGGTGATCTCCTATCCCTTTGACTTCTCTAGACACCCGCAAGAGGAGAGGATGTTATCCCCAACTCCAGATGAACAGGTAGGGAGGAAGGATGGCAGTCTGGGTTCATGGATCCGCGTCTGCTGACGTAGTTTGGTCCAACAGTGCAGCTGGCAGTGGCACTTAATTACACGTTTTGAGGTACTTGTACTTTACTTCAGTCTTTTCGGGACACACGTTAGTTACTCCACTACTTTCATCTGACAACATCATAAATAATGGAACATGCACATGTATTTTATGTTCCGCTAAAGGGGGAGGGGGATCACATTTGAACATTTAAAAGTAAGCATTAGTTACTTTCTGAAGTAACTAGTTACTTTTATAATTTGCAACGGAGTATCTCATTTAGTTACTTTTACAAATAAGTAACTAGTAACTAACTAATTAGCTTTTAAAAGTAACTTGCCAGACACTGCTACAGAGTGAGACATCTTACTTATATTCCATCTTTGTTAGGAGTCACACATGCTCAGTACCTAGGTAAGGACTACTAGCCAGTCAGGAGCAGAGTATGAGGGCCCTGACAGTACCTAGGTAAGGACTACTAGCCAGTCAGAAGCAGAGTATGAGGGCCCTGACAGTACCTAGGTAAGGACTACTAGCCAGTCAGGAGCAGAGTATGAGGGCCCTGACAGTACCTAGGTAAGGACTACTAGCCAGTCAGAAGCAGAGTATAAGGGTGAGGTTAAAGAAAAGAACGGGAAATAGCCAAAAAGCATAATAGTACTTCTTTAAGTAAAGGATCTGAATAATTCTTCAGCCACTGGCAGCAGTTCATAACTTCCTCTCTCACCACACGCCATGCTCAGGTCTTCAAGCAGCTGGCTCGTACGTACGCAGACGCCCACGCCACCATGTCGAACAACGACACCGAAAGGTGTGGAGCCTCCTTTTACCGAACCCGGGGCATCATCAATGGGGCATTGTGGTACAGTTTTGCTGGTGGTGAGATACAACAATTCTCAAATTACAGACAGAACCACGTTAGTGTTCCTACCCGTCTCATTGGTTATGAGGGACCCTTAATGCGCGCGTCTCCCTTGCAGGTATGTCAGACTTCAACTACTTGCACACCAACTGTCTGGAGATCACCGTGGAGCTCGGCTGTGACAAATTCCCCTCAGAGGCCGAGCTTTACCCAGAGTGGAAGAGGAATAAGGAGGCTCTGCTCAGTTTTATGGAGTCTGTAAGTGTGTGTTAAACAGGCTTGACGACCACTGTGTTTAAAATGTGCGTATTTTTAAAGTGCATTATTTAGTTAAATTGATAGAGGCAGGAGGAATAATTGAGAATGAAAGTGTTAGCTGATAACCTCTTGTTAAGTCAAATGGATGGCAGACAAGGAGATAATATGCTTTCCATTGTGCTTCCTGTCCCTGAACAGGTCCATCGAGGGATAAAGGGAGTAGTTATGGATGGTGATGGAAATGGGATAAAAGGTGCAACTATCTCTGTCAGGGGCATCAGAAAAGATGTCACCACAGGTAAACCCAGTCCTGCATGTAGGAGAACTTGGATGTTGTTTCATATATTGAGGTTCGCGCAAGATTACCTTTTGATTGAACAGTTTTAGTCGCGATTATAGGACCCCATGATTCTGGAATATATCTCAACAACTGTTGGATAGATTGCCTCGAAATTTATATTCCTATGATGATATTTCATGGGTAAGGCCTTAAAGTTTACCTTGATTTTGTGCTTTTGTCTCAAGAACTATAGATGGATTGTCATAAGACATTGATGGCCCTCGCAGACGGAATTGTAATAACTAAGTTGATTTCTAAAGTCTTTCTCTAGCATCATCATAAGTTCAAAATTTGAAGATTTCCAATATTTGTTTTATGACCTCCAAAAAGCAATGGCATTCCGATCAGCCTCAGCTGCATGTTCTTTAGTGCTCGTTAGCAAATGTTAGCGGGCTAACGCGCTAAGATGGTGAACATGAAAGAAACAATATCTGGAAAGCATCAGTCTGTTAGCATTGTCATTGTGAGCATATTAGCATGCTAACGTTAGCATTTCAAAGCACCGCTGTGTTCCGCCTAACAGAGCAGCTAGCATGGCTGTAGACGTCTTTATATGTCCACTCTGCCCTCTTGTTCCTCACACTTCTTTCAGTTCCTCTCTTCTTTGATTGGTCTGACCTTTCACTGTATGAAACTGCCCCCCGTTCCAGCTGAAGATGGAGACTACTGGCGGCTACTGAACCCCGGTACCCACATCCTGACGGCCACAGCCAAGGGTTACTCCAGGGTCACTAAGAGGGTGTATCTGCCTCACAGCATGAACAAGGCTGGACGTGTCGACTTTGTCTTGGAGAAGGTTGGATCTTTGTCTTTGTTATCTTGCCGGTTTAGGTTTAGTAGAGATTTATTGTGTCAGATTTCCATCTGCAGTCCCTGAGCCCGGTGAACCCAAAAACTAACACAAGTTCCACAATCCAATACGTATTAAATGGATGGTCATCCATTAGATCTGCTCCATCCTCACTATGTCCCTTGTCCTGCATCCAGGTTCCCATAGAGCCTGACATCGACGACCACCTCTTCCCCACAGTGGACACATGGGATCGCTTCGACCCATACAACCAGTTTGAGCGCTACGGTGAGCCAGACCGAAGTCAGGGAGGGATCGAGCGGGAGGAAAAGCCATGGTGGTGGAACTACTTCTCCCAGTCCGGCATCTCACCTCCGCACTGGCTGCTGCGAAGTGTCTAGACACATACAGGACAGTGAGGATCCCACTGCGAGACTGGTGATGGGACGGTCCCACTGGTGCTCATGCAGCAGGACTGATCCAGGACACTACAATCAGCAGCACCTAAATAGGCTTCAGTGCTTCCTGGACGGATGCAAATAGGCTGTTTTCCGCCAGGCAAGCCATTCTGGCCTGCAGGCGGAGTTTGGGCCAATATTGCTTTGCAGCTACATTTAACTTCTTTTAACTGAAAATGCAACCACGGGAAAAACACAAGGATTTATAAATGCGTCAACTTTTTAAGAAGTTAAAATGAATTGTATGCACTAATTTGAATATTGCAAATTGCAATTACTCATGTGACGGCGGCTGCATAACATGTACACATGTTTTAAAAGTTGGCCACACATTTGCACCCTGCATAAGTGCAACAGTCAGCGTTTTCTGGACCGGTAACAGCACCCCATACTGAACACCACATTTAGGTTTTGGTTAGCGGCAATACTGTGCCACTTGGGAACAGTAGAAATTCTTGCTTTATTTTTTTTCACAAGCATTAAAATAAATATAAAACATTTTTGGCATCTGTTCTTTCATTTGTTTTAAGTGAGTTTTCCACTTCTCAGCTCTAACCTTTGAAGAGGCTGTTGTTTCCTTTGACCACCAGAGGGCGCCAGAGAACATGAAATGATCATAGACAGGCTGTGGCAATGACAGTCAATGACAGTGGTCTAACTAGATCCTTTGGACTCTTCATTCATTCATGAAATAATGTATTTCTTCACAAACGCATTGAGTCTGTTTTAATACACGCCAAAAAAGGTCAAATGGTTTATTGGGTTGATTTTACAGTCTTTGCAGAACTTAACTCTCAAGTGAACGGTCGTAGTAGTGGTCAGAAACCACCAGAGAAGGACTTTATCTGCCAGGGTCAAGCCTCTGCTACTAGAAACTATCTTGCGGAGGAACACTTTATTTATGTGTTTTATTACACGTAGCACTACTGCCCAAGCGCGCGCTGCACGTATCCTTCCGACATGACAGGTGCGTTGGCTTCGTTTGTGATTGTCAACAGTTTGTTTTTAAGCTAACAACCGAGTTGCTAACAGGCACCGCAGGCAAACCGTTTAATGAAATGAATGGAACAAGCTAGCTAACTGCTAACCTCTCTAACGGGACGACAGGAGGCTAAGTTACGCTATTTAGTTTTTGGGTGAGAAAACTTAGCTTGCGAAAGACACAACGAGCCTTTTCCTCCAACAGCAACCCTAAGGTAGGATTCTCTCTCCCAGAAGTCCAATTAAGTTCGACAGGCTGTCAAACTTTATGTTAGCAGCCATATTTTAATAAGGGCACGTTGAGTCTCCCTCCTAGCAGCATTCACCAGTCTCTTAATGTGCAAAACAGTCCCGGAACATTCTGGCTAGCATGAACACCGGCTTTTAGGTGGGTGAGGAGTAGCACTGATACCTGAATACATTCACTATTTGTCATGGCTATTATATCTTGGCCTAATGAACAGCCTCTTGCTGTAGGCTATATCCCATAGACTGTAGGAAACTACTAGAACAAGTTATCTCGACATAACTCTTGTTATGAATTGATACTGTAAATGAAATTGAAATGAATTGAATTGAAATGGACTGTATATAGCCTACACCATAGACCATATAAATGAATCTTCAATATAAATGGCCTAGCAGCTATACCATAGACTGTATATAGCCTACCCCATAGACTGAATATAGCCTGCACCATAGACCATATAAATGAATCTTCCATATAAATCTACTAGCAGCTACAGTGGGTACGGAAAGTATTCAGACCCCTTTAAATTTTTCACTCTTTGTTTCATTGCAGCCATTTTCCAAAA
>NC_048408.1:701565-702874 GCF_013103735.1 Etheostoma cragini
CTCTCTCTCTCTCTCTCTCTCTCTCTCTCTCTCTCTCTCCCCTCCCCGATGCACCGTTTAGTCACTTTCAATCTGACTGCATCAGTTTCTCGAACATAACCTGTTTCAGCACTGCTCACATAATGCAAATGCCAAACCCCTTTGCTCCGAACGCCCCAAAACGTCGCTTTTTCTCTCCCTCCCTTCTTGTTCCTGTTCCTCTCTGTGTCGGCCTGTCTCTCGTTCCTGTGGCTATCTCGCCGCTAGGCCCCAGGACTAGAGGCCTGCCCAATGTGGCAGAGATGATTTGTTTGCTTTGCAATTAGTTTCCGTCAGTGGAGACAAATGGATTCATTCTGCGTAGAAAAGCAGGCAGGGCCGGAGCGATAAATGCACTGGAACAGACTAATATGAACTGGGCAACGATAAAGATGGAGATGGGGAACATGGAGCACCTCGGGGAAAGAATAGATAGCTTCATAAGAAGCTCTAAGGACAAATATGATCTCCCAAGCACATGGCCCCGCTGTTTATTGGAATGTGTGCTGATGTGTTTTTTGTATTTGTAGCTTTCAATAAACGTATGGATGCATATCACGTGCTATTTGCTGCTCACTGGATGTAAATCATCTTTTTATTACCCATCATTTTTATGACAATGCAATATTGCTATTGCCCGTCCATGCGTTCAAGGTGAGCATTCATGGTCGTTGTTTTTCATATCATAATGCTGGATGGATTAGTTTTTTTAAATTTTTTTTAACATATTGAGTAACATTTTTAAAGAACTTACCTGCAAAATGTCACGGCCGATAGTTTGAGTTGTTTTCCCTACAGGATCTACCCGTCACAACCAAAGCTTTAGTTACAAGGATGGGGTTATGTTTATGCCGTTGTTTCACATCATATCAGATAGATCCCCATGTTCACATCACTGGATCACTCAAGTTGGCTGTATGAAAACAGAGCTTGTTGTGTGAGGGTTAAAAATACTGCCTCGCAGGGCTTGACAGTAACGGTTGCCCGGTTGCCCTTGCCAACCATATTGAGTCAATTGGCAACCATTTTGTGGCCTCTGGTTGCCCCCTTTTGGCAACCACCTGTTCAGTATATTTTTTTATATTTAAAAAAACATCTTTTGGAAATTGATCTTAATGCCCTAATTAAAAAAACGTAGGAAAATCCGGCCTTTTGAGGACACCAATTTACTTTGTGAATGCATAATGTATTTTAAATAAATAGCTGTTCTTCCTTAAAATACAGGGGGCCTAAGTATACACCCCCCTATGTTAAAATACAGGGGCATAAGTATACACCCCCCTATGTTAAA
>NC_048408.1:702974-705020 GCF_013103735.1 Etheostoma cragini
ACCCCCTATGTTAAAATACAGGGGCATAAGTATACACACCCCTATGTTAAAATACAGGGGCATAAGTATACACACCCCAATGTTAAATACAGGGGGCATAAGTTTACACCCCCTATGTTAAAATACAGGGGGCATAAGTATACACCCCCCTATGGTAAAATACAGGGGCATAAGTATACACCCCCCAATGTTAAATTCCAATAGAAGCAGGCAGGTTTTGATTATTAAAGACCAGTTATTTCATGGATCAGGATACTGTGCATCCTGATAAAGTTCCCTTGGCATTTGGAATTAAAATAACCCCCCCCACATCATCACATACTCTTCACCATACATAGAGACAGACATGGTGTTATTTCAGCTAAGCTAATAATACAAATGGGCCTGCCTCTATGGGCATTTAACATAGGGGTGTATAGAAATTAAAACTGAAAAATCTTATTTATATATTTTAAAATAAGTCAATGTTTTATTGTATTGTTACATCTTTAATAATCATTTAAATCTCTCTTCTCCCCCACACACACACTTTGTGCTGATCTGAAAATGGATTCATTCACTCCAAACCAAAGCGTGATCCGGTCTGTGAGTTAGTGATCTGTTTTACCCCTCTATGAGAGGGATGGCAAACAATATATCAAGCCATTATCTCATTGTTTCATTATTACATTAGAAAATAAATGCTCCAAATATAGGCACTGTATGGGGGGGGGAGCACGGCTCACCAAACCCACAGTTCGGTTCCTAACACGGTTGTAGGTTCTGCACAGTTTTTGTTTTGTTTTTCTTTTAATAGAGACTTTAATGTAGACTCATTAACACTCCATAAATATACTTCAGCATATGATCTATAGCTTAATTACCCACAATGCAGGATACGGTTTTAAAACATACTTCTATCATGTAATCATGCACAGGCTGGACTTGACTTGACTTTAAGTCCATTATTGGGACCGTCTCTGAGGAAAGTTAGGGGAGCAAAAGGCAAGACATTGAGGATTTTTTTTCATTTATTTGGTTTCTATATTTCTATATATTATATATCCTGATCCTTATTGGTAAGGTTCCTGGGAAAACTCAGCCCCGAGTTGTTTTAACCTCCCCAAAACAACTTTCTTTTTTATTCTTAAAGAACTATACAAAGAAATAGCAGCTTTTATAAAATGTCGTTACTTTCCCCATGTATTGTCCTTATATATATATATATATATATATATATATGTACAAATACGAATGGATCTTTTTGCACACCCCTACCTGCTGCTTTGACATTAAACACAATATCTATTACATTTGCAGTGAATTAACTTGAATGCAGACTTCGGCGGATGTGAGAAGTCGACCACTATTTACATTTTGTGAGGGGCTGTGCAATTAATCGAAATCTAATCGTGTTTATGATTGCGAAAAACACAAAATAACATCACAAAAACAGAATCATCGAGAAAAACAATTATCTAGCTCATTACGTTTTTTCTTTTGTGTTCTGAATGGAATAATGACGTTAAAAGTAGTAGTAAGAGAAAATTCCACAGTGTTTTACTGTTGATTTTTTGTCATTTTTTTCCTCTGTTTTTCCCGTTATCGAGCAGCCCTAATTTTCAGGACCTTCTTTATTATTAGGTGCCACATTAAATGTATCTAACCTTTATCTGAATCTATATTTCCCTGTCACAGTTAAGTCTTGGATGCTGTTTATTGGTAACTAGAAATGACGGTACGCCCTATATGACATGACTGTAGCACTGTAGCATTAGGAGACGCAAGCACTTGGTTAAGGTTAGGGAAAGTGTATGGTCTCTGTTAAATACTCAAAGATTCAGTGGAGGTGAAGGGTCGCCCCATTTGCCCCTAGAGTGCGGTGAACACAACTGGGTTGCAGACTTATCTGTCTCTGTTGAACTTTCGGACTATCCACAGTAAAAGAGATTAACCTTTTCCTCCCAGCTCGCGTCTCCTTGATTTCTCCTTCCCCTGCCTAGTGTCTTCCTTTCCTCTTCATGACCCTGTCTCCCCTCTTCCAATGGGTCTGTTGACTATCCCTGT
>NC_048408.1:705045-709648 GCF_013103735.1 Etheostoma cragini
CTCCTCCTCTTCCCTCCTCCCCTCCCTCCCTTTTCTATGAAGGGCAGGTTCAGGGGTCACCAATTACTCCGAGAGGGCTGAGAAAGTTGTATGGGCTCTGCCCTCGGGGCTGCCATGTTGCATTATCATCAGGGAGACTGCAGGTAGGCTGCAGCCACTGGCTGCCAGCACCGGGCCGTATACACTCAGCTAGGTTCAAACCCTCCTCATGCCTGAGCGGCTGGCTGGCTCCGAGTCCGCCCCCCCGCCCTTACTGACCTGCTGGGCAGAACTAATATGGATGTCTAGACTTCCTGGGAACTCCTCTACCTGAGAATACACAGCTCCACAGTGTGCGGCTGATTGTCGGGCTACTTTTTTATTGATACCTAAATTCTGTATTCTACTGGGGCTTAAGTACGTCTACTGCTAATACTAAGACATTCTTATTATGTGAAATGCATTAAGAGGTAACAGACTCTTCCAGACTTTTGTGTAGTAGATATGTGCCGACTACTAGGCACACAATCTGTAAGCTATTGTTCTGCATTTTCTTTGTAAGAAAGTAACAGTCAGATCATCTGACAGATCTGTTGAATGACTGCAGGGTCGGGAACGTTTGTATTCTTTTAAACAAAGCTTAACAAAATGAAAATCATTTGAAGCTACAGCCAGAAGACAGTTCACATAAGCTGACTTTAAAAAAACTGGAAGCCGACTTTTTCTGGGTCAGAAGCTGTGAGATCCGGAGGTCTTGTCATTGTACAGCTCCTGGAGAAGAAATAGTTTGGCACACCTGTAAAACCTCCAGTTGTTGTTTTTATACTCATGCTTTTTAACACATTCAAACAGGATATAACATGTTAATTAGTCAGTAAGTAGTAAGAAAGTAGCAAGTTGTTTGTTAGTTTGTCACTAAGTAGTACGTCAACTTTAGAGGTGCTGGTAGGCTAGCTGTTTCCCCCTGGTTTCTGTCTTTATGCTAAGCTAACAGTGTTCTGGCTGGAGCTTCACATACATTATTACATACACTATTTTTTCTTAATTTGCCACTTAGAAATCAAATCCCCAAATCTTCTTTAAAGAGTATTTACTAGTTAGCATTTTCTGAAAAGCCTTCAGACTTCAGTACAGCTCTGGCCTGGAAACAACACCACAAATGGTCCACCTGCAATGGGTCCACCTTTAATAACATTGCCAGTTATACAGGGTTGGACAATACACAATGCATGGCTTCACACCCCCAACCGGCCCCGTCCGACACCGCCTACCAAGAGCCTGGGTCTGTCCCAGGTTTCTCTCACTAGATGCCTGCTTTCGGGTGAATTACTGGAATTGTTGGGTCCTTGTAAATTATAGTGGTCTAGACCTACTCTATCTGTAAAGGGTCTTGAGATAACTGAATTGAACATATGTTGAAAACCAATCTATTATTTGAGGTCATCCCAGCCCATATTACATAAAAAGAAGTCCATGATCATTTTGCAGGTGGTGTACACATCCTTCTTCAGCGCTGTCCTAGTGTACTGGCTGTTACATCCCTCTGTCCTGACAGTGCTCTCTGTGTTGCACCTGTTGGATGGTGAAGCTGTTCAGTTTCTGCTCTGCCTCCAGGCTGTCCCCACTGAGCCTCACAGCATCTGGCTTGTAGGACTCTTTCTTCAGACATTTCCCAAAGCGAAGACCTGATTCACGTATCCTTTCCAAACCTGATTGTCAGGCTCACAGAGAGGCCAGGGCCAACAGAAGCTGTGCAGCCAGTTGGAGTTTAAATGGCTCTTGAATAGAGAATCCCAGAGCGCAATTCACTGTGCTCAGCCAATCCCTCGGTAATTGCAAAAACAGCACTCGGTCCACTAATAATGGGTGCGTGTCATTCCCAATCCCCAGTCCGCCTGTCTGTCCATGCCACAGAGACAGCAATTACAGACTGAGGCCGGCCACTGGACATGCACACTGCAAGGTCAGAGGAACAGTCCACTGTGTGTATGTGTGTGTGGGCGGTAGGTTAAGGGGTGCATGAGTAACTGAAGTGTGTGTGTGTTGGCGGTGGGGGGGGGACTTTAGGCGATTAAAGAATTAGACATTAGACAAAACTTTAATTTTCAGCTGGTACTCCTCAGTTTGAAATGTACAGTTACAATTAGTATTAGTATCCATACTAGTTTTCATCCAATAAATGTAAATGATTGGCTAAAACTACCAGTAGTGCATTATGCTTCTTGGTTTTTCCTAGGTCATTGTCTTGGTTGCTGTATCCCGAGATGATATTCAAAATAAGATGGCAAGACACAACTATTTCCGGCAGACCTCCTTCTCTTCTTCTTCTTTTTTTACTGTCTAACTGAGTGTGAGAACTAAGACCTTGTGTGGCTATCTCTCTGAGTCACTTCCTTTACTAAACACTCTCATGGCTACCCATCCATGACTCCTACAATGGCCATCACGTGGATTTACTGAAACATCAACTGATCTTTCCTGTTACGCTGCTATTGTTTTATTTGATTTTCTCTGCGGAGGCATGACAAACTGGTGTCATGGCAGACAATGGAACAGAGTCAGGGTCTGACCCCAAAACTAATTTGCCAGCTTAAGCTCTTTGAACAAGTGGCAGGACTCAGTGCTCAGTTTGTTTACCCCTCGTTCTGCTTTCCCTTTATTTGTTGTGATTTTCTTTTTTTGTGCAAAGAGCGGTGAAGGGTGGAGGAGTTGAGAATTGGAAAAACACTGTAGGGCTTTTCCCTTTGTCTGCTTTCACATACCTTTCTCAAACCCTGTCTGGTTTGCTTTTTAGAAGTTAGAGAGTTGTAGTCTTTACCGGTGTTTTTCAGTCAAATCATTTGAAGCCATTACCTTTTATGGCATAGAACAATCTAGATGCATAACTCTCACCATAACAGTGTTGTGTAATCAGTTCATAAAGTGCCCATGTTGTAACAAAATCCCTGTTTCTGGGATTTGGGGTGTTATTCTGTGTCTCTGGTGCTTCCACGCGCATACACACTTGGAAAAAAACATCCATGCTGTTTTGAATCAGATCCAGTTCCTGAATGTCCCCTGTCTTCAGTCTCCGGGTAAGCTACGTCACTCGCCAAGATGAGGTGGCCTCTCTACTCTGGTACAACCTCAAAATGCAATTAAGAACCTGAAAATGAGCGTAAAATGGGCGCTTAAAATGAAAACGCGTCTTTTCCTTTCTGAATGCCATTGCTCATGATTTAATCAAAGGCCATATCTGCTTTTGATTTTGATGGAGTGTCATTGCCATAGAATAGTGCCACAACAACCAGTGTCTGGTGTCTGAAGGGGTCGTAGGTCAGACCAGAGTAGCCGTGAGCAGTGGCAACGCGTGTGAAACTGGACACAGCTCGGCACCATTTGTGTGTGATTATGTCGATTTCCTAGGGCAACGTCTGTTAGCACCTTCTCACGGACAGATAGCATACCCAACATGGGAGCTTGTGAAGGGATTAGGATTTTAAATGGACACTACATTTTCACTGGTCATAAGGACAATATTGGATATATAATATATAAGACTAGGCTTGGAGACATTAGTCGGGCTGTAATGGCACACAAAATTCCCAATGTGAAATGTGGTCACAATTCTGTATGTTGTCAGGACAGCAGAGAAAACTAAATACAAGATTTCTTCACTATGAAAAATGTGAACACCAAACAGTATGCTGTTATGCTTATGCTATTCAAATAAAAAGCCTCAAACATCTGTAAGTAATCTAAAAGAGAACTCAGACAGAATGCAGTGTTTCCCGAGGATGTCTTTTAGGGTTGAGTTTTATTTTAAATTGGTGGAGATTATCGATGTCCGGATTGTCAGTTAATTACTGAAGTAGCAACCACTATTAGCTGTTGTCATTGTGCTGTCTTCGGTAACGCTCTATAGACTGACAGCCACCTAAACTGTCTCCTAAATCAAGACTCTGAAGAAAGTCGTCCCCACGTCCACAGTTTTAATGTTGTTACCAGGAAAGTGTGAAACAGACTAATGAATTACATGCTAGCTTGTAAAGGTCTTGTGACATGATGCTTTTTGAATGATTTTATATAGACCTTAGTGGTCCCCTATTACTGTATCTGAAGTCTCTTTATATAGACCTTAGTGGTCCCTAATACTGTACCTGAAGTCTCTTTATATAGACCTTAGTGGTCCCCTATTACTGTACCTGAAGTCTCTTTATATAGACCTTAGGTTTCCCCTAATACTGTATCTGAAGTCTCTTTTATATAGACCTTAGTGGTCCCCTAATACTGTACCTGAAGTCTCTTTATATAGACCTTAGTGGTCCCCTAATACTGTACCTGAAGTCTCTTTATATAGACCTTAGTGGTCCCCTAATACTGTATCTGAAGTCTCTTTATATAGACCTTAGTGGTCCCTAATACTGTATCGGAAGTCTCTTTTATATAGACCTTAGTGGTCCCTAATACTGTATCTAAAGTCGATTTATATAGACCTTAGTGGTCCCCTAATACTGTACCTGAAGTCTCTTTATATAGACCTTAGTGGTCCTCTAATACTGTATCGGAAGTCTCTTTTATATAGACCTTAGTGGTCCCTTATACTGTATCTGAAGTCTCTTTATATAGACCTTAGTGGTCCCCT
>NC_048408.1:709748-710021 GCF_013103735.1 Etheostoma cragini
CCTTGTGCAGGAGTACTTTGCAAAAAAAGCTGATTTATTTTACCCATATGCAAAATAAAACCTAAGACATAGTTCTAAAATGTTGTTATTCCTTGGCTTAGTAAGCTTCCTCAATGATTCATCATTCCTACTGAAAGTTTAGTGTTTTTAATTGATCCAAAAGGTAATTCAGTACTGTACTGTGTAAAGTATTTGCATATCTTTTAATAGAAATATTTTAAATAAGCAATATTTTTACATTAAGTATTCAAAGTTTTAAAAGCACAGCACACA
>NC_048408.1:710147-713059 GCF_013103735.1 Etheostoma cragini
GGAGGGCTGTAGCGCAGCAGAGAGCAAGGGGGAGGGACCTGTTAGGTGTGCTTGTTAAAATTTTTAGGCTAAGTCCACGTTTTCTCAGAACTCCCTACTGCAGCTTTAAGGCCACCAATTCTTTTTTTTGTGAATGAATAATGTATTGTAAATAAATAAATGTTCTTCCTTAAAATACAGGGGGCCTAAGTATACACCCTCCTATGTTAAATTCCCATGGAGGCCGGCAAATCTTTATTATTAAAGACCAGTTCTTACATGGATCCAGGATACTATGCGTTCTGATAAAGTTCCCTTGGCCTGTGGAATTAAAACAACCCCCCCACATCATCACATACCCTTCACCATTTATGTTGGTTTTTACAATACATTAGTCATTCACAAAGAAAATTGGTGTCCTTAAAGGTAGGATATTTTTTTTCTTCTTTTTTTAAATTAAGGCATTAAGATCAGTTTCCAAAAGATTATTTTTTTTATTCATTTTTTAGTCAACTTTAGTATGGATTCATAAATTTATAAGCACCACTGTATAATCCTGGAATATCCTTGAGTGTGGCTACTTAAAGCGTAACTCTCGCCGAAATGCAACCATGGGTCTTTTTGTGAATATGTAAAGATGGAAAGCTGCAAAAGCTTAGTTCCATATAAATGCAGGGATAAGTTGTTGTTTTGTCATTAGTGAAACACAATATTGACCTTGAAGTGGAAAAAGGAGCCTCATGTATGACATTTCCTGCTGTGGAGTCCATTCATCTGCATTCGGAGATAGACTAGTTTTGACTGGGAGCATGGCGGATAGGGGAAACAACAACTGCTAACGTGAGCAGCTCAAAACCTTTCTTTTCAGTAAACTCTGTGAACACAATGTTCTCAATGCTGATTTCACGTGCAGAGCCCCTGGTGATACTGTTGTGTCAAGCCTTCTTAGTGTTAGTAAAACTTAGTAAAAATAGCTATTTTGATGCTAGCATAAAAGTGCCCCTAGCTCTCCCACTCAAAAGAACATTTGACTGAAAAACAGGAATACGGTAATTGTTAAAAGTGGCAATTCTGTCCAAAATATGCTTTTAAACAAACATTTGACTCGGGTACATTCACAAAAAGACCTTAGGTTGCGTTTTGGCGAGAGTTACGCTTTAAAGTAGAGGTAGTGTGTTTGTTGCGTTTGCGGAGATCTATGTATATCAATGGTGCTAATCATTTAGCTGCAGCGCTGATTAATGTACTTAATGAGACACTGGGACTTTGTGTTGGTCCAGTTTGAATGCATAACTCTTTATTCTGGAATAGGGGGAAAACAAATGCTCTGGCTGGTTTATATTTCTATAAACCAATCACAACCCTCCTATGAAGATAGCATGAGGGGAGGGACATCACGCGCCGGATGTCAGGCTTTTTCCCAGCCCTATAGACTGGCCATTTCTGGGTACAGTCCTGATATTTAAACACGTAAAATTACAAAAGTTACGGGGAAACACATCGAAATAGATTCAGATTTCTTACAATACAAGGTTTATTTCAACGGACTGTCATACTGTCATGGTCCTTATTTATAACATGAATAAATAAATAAGGACCATGTCTAAGGAACAGGACGTGTTCTACTGGTTGTACAGGATAAAAAATATAAATAAATAAAGAGAACAGGACACAGCTTCTCTTTCTCTCCTCTGATTGATTCTGTTTTGTTGTCTCTATCAATTTCTTCACTTGCACTGTCACTCTGTTGAAACATGCACACCGCTGGCATGCTTCATAGGGTTTGACGCGTAGTGGCCTTGTGCGCTGACAGGTAACAACAGCAAGTGGGACGATAACTGGCCAATGAAACATGATCATTATAGCCTTCCAAGCGGGCTCGAAATCCAACACAACTAAACCACACCGCCAACGGACAGGACACAGCACTCCACAAAATTAACTAAATGTTGCATACTTATTGTGACACGTTTAATATATTGCGATAACGATATTGGGTCGCTATATATTGCACCCTTAATTATTCAAACTATTATTGCCTTTAAACTTAAACAACATTTTGGCAAACAATTTCATATTTACACATCCAGCAGACACAGGGCAAGATTGACATCCCATTAGAGTCTGATGTTTCAAGTCACCTGACAAATTGAAATTGAAAATAAGTCTCCCTTTAATTGTTGTTTCCACCACCTCAAGAGAAAAATACATGGCTCTTTGACTCTAGATTTTATGTTCACCATTTACTTGCTAATTGTGTTAATCTTCTGTTGTTGCTATTGGTGCTTGGCAGGTGGTTTTGGAAAACTGTTTGCTGAAAGATGCAGCTTGTTAAGCAGAATCGTGGGCTGTTCAACAACAACAACAAGCTAAAAGTGGCCACAATGATTTGTAGAGATGTAGAGTTAGAGTTGGGCAGTAAATCTCTACGCACAATCTTGGTTCTGGAACCCTACTCCTGAATAGGGGTTGGACTCTTTTCTACTCCAGAGAAAGGTCCTCAAAATCCCCCGGCTGAGCGCCGCTACGTTGGAGTTTACCATTGTAGTTGAGTGGGTCGCCTACCTACGCCTGCGGGGGGTAACGGGGAAAACTTGGAGTACTCTCCCTTCTTGGAGACCTTGATTGAAGTCCTATATGGGGCTCCAGTAGGGGACTCCATAATTCTGCTGGGGGACTTCAGTTCACACGTGGGCAATGGAGATACGTGGAGAGCCGTGATTGGGAGGAACGGCCTGTCTGATCTAAGAATTCTCTGTTGCTGGACTTCTCTGCTAGTCATGGATTGTCCATAAAAAACACCATGTTCAAACATAGGGATGCTCATAAGTTTACGTGGTCCCAGAGCACCCTAAGCCAGTGGTTCTCAACCGGTGGGGCGCGCCCCCCCGGGGGGGCGCGGACTCTCTCCCGGGGGGGCGCGAGTACACTAT
>NC_048408.1:713159-733539 GCF_013103735.1 Etheostoma cragini
GCGTAGGGCACTAGGGCCCCAACTGCAATGAACCAGCTTTGGGGGGGCCCAGCTTGCAAAAGGTTGAGAACCCCTGCCCTAAGCCAAAGATCAATGATCAATTATAATTGTTTTATCTAATCTGAGGCCGTATATTTTGGACACTCGGGTGAAGAGAGGGTCTGAGCTGTCAACTGATCACCATCTGGTGGTGAGTTGGGTCAGGGGATGGGGGAAGACTCCGGACGGACCTGGTAAGCCCAAACGGAGGAGGCTCCTGTTCAACAGACTTTTAACTCACACCTCCTGTGGAGCTTTTCGTGCATCGTTGTGGAGGCTGGGGGCATTAAACCGGAGTGGGCAATGTTCAAAGTTTCCATTGCTGAAGTTGTGGTCTTAGGGTCTTAGGTGCCTCAAGGGGCGGTAACTCACGAACACCCTTATGGAGACCGGTGGTTAGGGAAGTTGTCAGACTGAAGGAGTCTTTCCGGGTTGTGGATCTAAAGGCAGTTGCAAGGTACCGAAGGGCTGCAGCCTCTACCGTGAAAGAGGCAAAGCAGCGGGTGTGGAGGAAGTTCGGAGAAGCCATGGAGAAGGACTTTCGGTCGGCACCAAGCTGCTTCTGGAAAATCGTTTGCCACCTCAGGAGGGGGAAGCGGGGAACCATGCAAGCTGTTGTAAGGATAAGGAGTAAGGATGGGATGCTGTTTACCTCAACTGAGGAGTTAATATGGCGGTGGAAGGAACACTTTGAGGAACTCTTAAATCCAGCTGACACGTCCTCTGCGGTAGAGGCAGAGCTGGAGGATGATGGGGGAATGTTGTCAATTTCCTTGGTGAGAGTCACTGAGGTAGTCAAACAACTTCGCAGTGACAAAGCCCCAGGGATTGAGATCCGTCAAGAAATGCTGAAAGCTCTGGGTGTGGAGGGGCTGTCTTGGTTGACACGCTTCTTCACCTTTGCGTGGAGGTCTGGGACAGGGCCTAGGGAATGGCAGAGCGATGTCACACCTCTCAGCCTCCCCGGTAAAGTCTACTCCACGGTGCTGAAAAGGAGGTTTTGGTCGATAGTCAAACCTCGGATTGAAGAGGAACAATGCAGATGCCATCCTGGTCGTGGACCAGATCTTCATTGTCGCAAAGATCCTGGGGGAGTGCCTTCTTCCGCCAAGGAATGAGTCCTTACCCCAAGTGAAGTTTAAATACCTTGGGGTCTATATATACTGCATATATGTACATATTTTCAGTATACGTACATATATAAATTGTATATAAAAATATGAATTGATTTTTTGAATTAATTAAATCAATTTTTGTAATTCTATGAATTGATTTTGAATTGGTAAAGCTTGAATCATAATTAGAATACGATTTCTTTCTTTTTTTTATACACCCCTAGTATCCATTGTACTGTTATGAGCGGTAAAGGAGTAATACGCGTACCATTACACCGCTAGTCTGGCCTTTTGCTCTCAGGATGATGGGTTCAAGAAACACAGACACAATACACATGAATGCAAATGTACACTTTCACAAACACAGACATACACGCTCAGTGTACACACACACACAATTAATTTTCCACATTTGATGTAGTTATTATTCTTGCAGTAAAATGTCCTTAAGCCACATGGCCAGTGGAACAAATATAAAAGCGGGGGATGCAGAATTATAGAAGGCTGTATTTTTAGTATTAGTCATCAGGATTCATGGGAGCAGTGAGCAGATAGAGGTAAATGATTGGGTTGTTTACTTGGCTAATAGGATTATTTTTACAGACATCTGAAATGTCCTCATGGATGGACACTTTGAATATGTCCTATTCACTGTCTGACTGATGTGAAATTAGGGTGACAAAGTTGAATGTTTGAGTTGAAACGTCATTTAAGATAGATGTCAGAATTAAGGACTAAGAATATTCAATATTGCATTCAATATTTTCTGACTATTGCCAGTTTTAGGCCTATTAGACCATGCAGTATACATAACTCAGCAATATCTTTTCTTTCTGTCCTTACAGAGAGTGCTCGGAAAATGGCCTTTGCATCATTCAGGTAAAAACTTTTTTTATTCATTTTTTATCTTTCCCTCAACCTCCGATCCTTTTTAGTTTTTATGGAAAGAAGCAAAGTAAAATGCAATTCAATTAGGTGGTTGTAAGCCCGAGGCCTCTGATGTTCCGTCTCTTCCTGCTGCAGCTTACGTCGATCTCCCCCTCTATTCCTTATGCAAGGTTGAGAAGTAGACCATGCAATATTGTTATTATTACACATGTCCACTGAACAGTAGATCCCAGTGGGCTCAGTGGGGAAGAATTTTAAAAAAGCCCCTGAAACTGTGACCAATATGCAGTTATGTTACTATAAAAGAATAATTTAATGAACAACAGAAAAAATGAAAATCAATATGTGGTATTCAGCGTTGATTTCTTAGTGTACTGCCACAAATAAATCAAGGTTTGGATTTTGATATAGTTTGCTTTGATAACATGCTGGATATAAAGTATGTGCAAGAGACCTATTGTTAGTGGCCTTTCTTGAATTTTGATTTAGTTTGAAAGTAGTGCTGTTTTTGATGTGTAACTTGTATAACCATCAAGGGTGAAAATAAAGACACAAAGTGCAGTTTCTCGAATAGCCACTTGGGGGCAAACTCCAAAAATCCAATCTATCAATCCGTTTTATGGCATTGACCAAATTTCGAAGAACTGAAAAATTCAGTACTTTATTTCAATATCCAAGGAGTAAATCTCATCAGAGTCAGTGAGCCAATAAGTATGCAGCACGCTACTGTGCAGATCTGATAATGTCTGTGATAGGCTGTCTAGCGCTACAACTCGTAGGGACGTAGCAGGTGCTGGAAAATGAATAGAAAGACGGGCCGTAATCTTATAATTTATAACATTTTGATTGAAAAAAGTGTTGTTTTGGAACCGGTTTCTAAGTCAGGGTATTGGTATCGGTTCCTGTATCGGAATGTTTTAACGATACTCAGCTCTACTTATGGGTGATGTCGCGGAGACTAAGTCCATATTTTATAGACTCAATGATAACAATTGGTTGCGTTAAACAGGCTAAAAAATGCTTGCTATGACATACATAAGGTTCACTTAATTGTCACTTGCAACTTATGTTGTCCATCTCAGCCACTTTTGCTTTTGTGGAGTGAATTCAAAAAAAATAAGTACAGGAATAGGAAAACGTTTAAATCCCAACTTCACTTACCATCACTTCAAACTGTGTTTTAAGAAATGACGCGTGAACTGGCGGAAGTCTTTGGCAGGGCCATGATAACTCACTACACAGACACCGAGATCCGTGGGCTTCCCTCCCTCTGAAGCCAAGCTCTGTTAGTCATGATTCCTCAAGGGGGAAAAACACACAAAAACAGAAGAACACTTTAAAAGTCAGCGAGGAAGAGAGAGGAGGAAGAAAAGCCCCAAAGGCAAATGGCAGAGAACATCAGTGCCGTTAGACGGAGCTACTTTAGCTGTCATGCAAGAGTATGTGAACGCACCAGTGAACGCACCGTCAGCATCACTGAACACACAGATAGCCAGGCTGAGCTGCTTCTTACGTTGTTGCTAGATGAGTGACCACGTAGTTCAGTCACAGAGTTGTTTTTATCCAACCAGTAGTATAATTCGTAACAGCAAAAGAAGAATGAGTTGAGAGAATTCAAACTAAAGCATGCAGTTGGGCATCTTAAACCATTTTAAATCTATGAAACTGATAAAATGCTTCATTTGTTTACAGTATTACTGGGGACTGTTCAAGTCATTGGCTGTTAAATGTTGAGATCGCGACTGACCTCCGAACCGTGCGATCCGCTGTGTAGCTAGAAGTCAAGCGACAAGTCAAACCATGTGGCGTAAAGTCTCCAGAGATATTTGGTTTGTCAGAGCTGATTAGACCCAGGGAGGCGTAAGCAGACACTCTGGGATAACACGTGGTGGCGTTGAGTTGAGCCGTCGGCCTCAGCCTGTTTCCCGGCCAATGTGTTAGGACAGGGAGAATGAAGCGGAGAACTCGTACGGATGGAGATGATGATGGTTGATTTCTCACACACAAGTCTCTGTCTCTTCTCTCTTTGTATGTAACGGCACTTTCTATTTGGCTTCTCAGCCAAATTGTATTCTCTAGTAATTGTGTTTGCTTGTGCAGGCATGCATGCATGAATCTCTTAATTTAAATCTGCGTTTACACATTTGTTATTATGGCCGTATGTTTGCTTACTGACAAATGGAAGCACGTTTACGGAAAGCCATCCAGCGAGAGGGAGAGAGTTTTGTGAATGTGAGTGTTGCATGGAAACACTGTGGAGTTTTTTTTTTTTTTCTTTTATTCACAGCTCATCACACCGCAAGATCACACAATACGATGTGACAGTGCACAGTGTGGCTCAGCAAGTGGTGCTGGGCTTTTAATTGATGTTAAAACCACAAAGTACTCAAAGCGCTGATGGGTACTTACAATAAATACTTTTTGACTGTTACTGTTTGGATC
Source organism: Etheostoma cragini (assembly GCF_013103735.1). Classification (NCBI taxonomy): domain Eukaryota; kingdom Metazoa; phylum Chordata; class Actinopteri; order Perciformes; family Percidae; genus Etheostoma; species Etheostoma cragini. The sequence goes on from NC_048408.1 coordinate 717,644, forward strand.
CCAAAATGAGCCAAATGTAATAATATATTACTTTGTGATAAAAAAACCAAGGGAAACCCGCCCACTAGGAATACAAGCACATTATGAAAACCAATGCTGAATTCTTCTAACACAACAAGCATGATCTAAGCTCTTCCATCTGCACGTGGTTCTAAACCTGCATGAAAGTTGTCACGTGCCGGGGTTTGAGGCGTTTCACTGGCGTTCATGAGAAAAATCCCCAAAAGGCCCTACCTCACGATGTCTGAAAACTATTTGTTGAGCTGCTTTCTTGAGCAGCACCATTAAGCTTGTTTCCCTACACTTCACCCTTTTTTCGTTCTTGTTCCCTTTAGCCTCCAAACCAGTTAAACCCAAATCCTCTGCGTATGACCCTCCTTAATCTTGTGTTAGACCGTAGTGGTCATCTGTTAGCTCAGTGCATCGCGCTTATTATGTGATGATGAATCTCTCAAACGGAGTCACTGGACAGGAAATACAGAAGTGCACTGGGGAAATTAGCATAGGCTGTCGTAGCTTAGCCTGGCGGGGCTATTGAAAAGGAACCTTTTGGCTGACAACAAAGCTAACATTAGCTTAGCATTAGCCTTAGCAAACAGGGGGCTTAATCAGGCTGCTGGGCTGTCAGAACGTATAACCACATGCTTCCAAGGGTCCTTTTGGAGTTATAATCCTCGGTCTCGGCAGGCGATGACCTCATGAGCTGGACTGGTGCCTGTGGGAGGATCGGGGGAACTGTGTGTGTCTAGCAGGCCACTCAATAAAATGTGTGTGTTTGTGCGCACATGTGTGTTCTTTATGGCTGATTGTTTTGTTGAGGCATACCACACAGAGAGACTCTGCTGACACTGGCCAGTTGGACTTTGCAGATATGCACGGGAACAGAATTCAAGCGGTTTTGTTTGGCCGTTTCTGTGCTGTATCTCATGGAGATACAGTGTGTGTAGGCCCCAGGATATGAGAGCAATGATATTTCAATAGTTGCCGTGCCACGTTGCATTAACAGTGTCCCCATGGGTACAAGATAATTGAAAAGGTTAACCCTTCACTATTTTAGTCTGAGGAAAGACAGATAACATAGAACTGACTTCACCTGTCAGTTTTATGTTATCTGAGACTAAAATAGTGTTTGAGGACATCTGTGACTCACTTAAATCTAATATGACCCAAAGGACATCTAGTCCACAGAAATGACAGTGCTGCTACTAATCCAGAAAGCATATTACTGGGAGCAGGGTGAAGCCAACCTCCAGCAGCAGCAGAAGAAGAAGTCATTTCTACCAATTAAATGTACAGTATATACGTTATTGCAGTTAAACTGCATCAGCGAAGACACATGAACTACTGGCAAATTATGTTGCTAGCTTTTCCCTTGACCATCATTATGGGTTCCTAACAGGCCTAAAGCCCAGGCAGACTACTCCTTCATGGGAGCCTAGATCCGAGCGACGGTGGCTTTGGGGTTAAAGTAACTCCACATCTTCACACAGAAGGCTTTGGAAATTGGAAGTCAGTTGACTGAGTTAAATGCACACAAACACACACATACACACACCCATACACGCACGCATACGGTGAGCCCAGCGACTGTGGAAGCAGATTGCTCTGCTGTCAGTGTTGGGGACTGTCAATAGCTCCAGCCAGCCATGGGCATCCTCAGCCACAGAGACCAGGACTCAGTGGCTCCACTGAGCTCCACAGCACAGGCAGCCTGTCAGTGGGATGCAGAAGGCCTCCAGGTTCACGAGTTAATGCTTTTCTTGAAACGTACTGTAAGAGGTTGGCTGATGGCTTCTGGATTGGTATCGGAGAGGCTGAAGCTAGGACATGAGATGGCCACTAAACCCAACGCTATAGCTGAGACAGGCCAGTGGGACCATCGAAGATATCTTTAGTTCGATCTCATATTGAACTCCTTGAAAGGGAAATGTGGTGATGATTCAACACATATTTAAACAGCAACTGACATCAGCTAGCATGGAGAGGATCCAACCAGGCAACGTTAAATCTTAATCATCTTAATAAAGTGCATTGAAGCACAACAATAAGCCAGAAATCGGATGTGGTCCAGTCATGATAAGAACTGTGTCAAACATACTGCAGTTTGGCAATGAAGTACAAATTAGGGCTGGAAAGAAATCCTCTTGCTTTATGTAAAAAATCATCAGAAGTAATTCATGCTGTTTATTGATCCCCAATGGGGAGTTTACAGTTAACACTCACACACAGGTTGGAAATACATGCACATGATCATGACCTATACATACACACATGGAGAGATGTCAGAGACGGGGGGGCTGCCAGCTGGACTAGCGCTCTGCACAGTTGGCGGGGGGCAGTGCCTTGCTAAAGGGCGCCTGGCAGTGCCCAGGAGGTGAACTGGCATCTCTCCAGCTACCCATCCACACGCCTAACTTTGGTCCATACGGGGACTTGAACCGGCAACCCTCCGGTTCCCAACCCAACCCCTTGCTGTATGTAATTATCAAGCAATAACATAGTTCCACAGTGTGTGTGTGTGTGTGTGTGTTGGAGTGTGTATGCTCTTGTTCAGTGGATGCGTGTGTCCATCCTCTCTCCATGAGAACCAGCTCTCTGGCCTTCCAGCTGAGTTCACAGATCCAAAGTCGAGTTAATCTGCTTCTACCTTTAGCCCCAAAAACAACACGGGAGTAATCCAGGAGCAGCTGTAATCAACCATGAAACCAGTGATGGCTGCCTGCTAGCCGGGGTCAGGGAGCACAACAGGAAGAGACCTCGGGACAACACCGGGATAGTGAACTAATAGTCCAACACCATGTGGACATGGTCTGGATGGAAATGTCATGTTGAGACACAATGTGGAAGAGCAGTTTAATCTGTCTTCTACTTGTACCATCTCTAAAACAACTTGATTATCTGAAACATACATTTATAAAAAGGTACACCTTATTTAATAGTGATTGTTATATCTTTAACTTTCGTTTATATCCACTACAGCGTGCTGGTGTTTCCTGCAACAGGTCGAGGAATCTCTCTGTTGATACTGTCAGACTGAAGTGAAACCATTTGAACCACGGTCAGTGAGTCTCTGTCTCGTCCCCACTCAGAACATTTATATAAGGAGGCTGGGGACGCGGAGACACCGTAAGAAAGACGAGGGCAGGAGACAGGGATAGGGTACAAACAGATGAATAAATGAGTTAAGTGGGGAGAAGGAAGTTTGCACTTTCATCATCGCCCCTCTAGGCTATAAGTGCTCTCCCCCCCACCCCCATCCTTTTGCTTCACTGACCCTACACTCATGTCCCAATAGAAATTGTTCCGTGGCATTAAATATGGAAAATTAGCATTTTAAGTAGAACACATTTCTGTGTCTGTCCCTGCTCTTCAGTCCGGAGCACATAAGCAACACGAATGCATGCATGCATATAATATGCATTTGGTCATCTCCATGGTAACACCAGTGGGGGAGGGGCTTGCAGATGGAGGGTCGTGGAAGGTAGATCAGATTGTATTTATTTTTTATTTAGTGAGTTTATTCAGGGAGTAAGTCAAACCAGCGCTCTGTTAATGTGAAGTGCTGACCAGACACACACACACTCACACACACATACACACACACACACACACACACACACACACACACACACACACGGGAAACACACCTGGACTTATCGGGGTAAATGTTTTATCATTTTTTTGGAATGCAAAGTACACGCACACACACACACACACACACACACACACAAATCAAAATAATGTAATTAAAACCTTACTATATAAGTCTGCAATAGCACACTGTTCCCTACAGCCTTTTAATACCTTGAATTTTGTAAAACATAACTTCCAATTTAGTACCGACAGAGTAAGTGTTGCTTCACAATGAACTTTTTAGTTTTGTTAGAAATGTTTCCGACAATGTACTTCAGAATTAGGGACGTAACGGTATGAAAATGTAACCTTGTGGTTATAGAGGCCAAAATGATCACGGTTTTTAGCATAATTGCGGTATATTTAAAAGTGCGTTCAATGCAATTCGGTAACAAAAACGGTAATTGTTACATTCCTATTTAGAATCTATTTCCTGTGCAAATAAGTGTTCACGGATATCCAAACCTTCAAAGAAATAAACAAAAACAATGTAGGCTGTCATCTCTCTTATTCTGTGCATGGCATGTCATCCTCCCTGCCCACCTGGACTTCAGGGCGCATAGCTGGGGCTCGTGGGTGCTGGCTCTTCAGTTAGCCACATGAACGCTGGTTTGGAGGCCATGTTGTTTTATGTTTTGCACGACTGCTAGCATCCTGCTCGTAACAAACTTAGTCTTTGTCTTCATTTGGCGTTTCACTTTCACTGTTTTAAAAGAAAAAGGGCCCCATAGATCATCTGGCCACGTCACTTTCTATTTGTTGCAATAAAGTTCTGATTTCTTTTGTATAGTTTAAAAAAAAAAAAATTAAAAAGGAAACTGGTTTGGGTGAGAATAAAACGACTCTAGGCTGAGTTTTCCTGGAAACCTTGCCAAAAAGGTTACTAAGAGAGTAGAGCGGCGGCTGCAGCAGGTCAAAAGGTCAAAAGAGACCACTGTTGCTTAGTTACCTGTGAGCATGCACGATGGCTGTTTAACTCTTGAACTGCAGCTCTCCTGGCTCCACTGTGGTGTCAGTTTACGGATTGTTTCTAGTCATTACTGAGGACGTAACAACAGTGAATTGTTTTTTTGTGGGGAAAAATACATTTTGGAATATTGGATTGTATGAGTTGGACCATCGACTAATATGTATTATCACAATTTTTCTGCCTTTCTGTCCCATCTCCAGCAGTCATATTCACTGTGTTCCCTCAGAAGGAATCACTGCACATGGCGGTGCACTTTTAATGACATTTTGAACATGTTTAGAGGATTAAAACAGGTTTAAAACTTGCCCTGTTTGAGCCTGTTGGGTGCTAACTCTAGCAGGAGGATAACACAGTCCAGGAACTGACTGGGGCTAAAAAACAGCTCAAATAGGCCCGTCATCCGGCCATCCGCCCCTATCCGTGTGCAATAGACCATAGCCAGGATGTCCTGATACTATGCCAAAATACTGTAGGGAATCAGACAATGTATTCACAGCAAGTGGCATCTCAAAACCAATGAGGAAAATTGGGATTGTGTTTATAAATGAATCCTTTGCCTTCAAAATAAAAACAACAAATGTACAATACCATTACATCTGCGTCAAAACCAAAAATACACGCAATGAAATATCACTGGCTACAGAAACCTAAAATTATACATAAACTCGTAATTATAAACCGTACAGAGTATTACTAACAACCCTTTCAGAGATAAAGTAGGCTACTTGCTGAACCTGAACATGGGGATTAGATATATATCGTAGGCCTGTACCTATAACCTGTAACCTGGATAAACAAATGATTTAAAAGAAAGGTAACATTTCTTACATACAGTGTATTACAACAAAGACATTGGGAGAACGGGGCCACTGTTAGCTTGCAGCTCCAAAGACAGAATGTTTCTACTAGTTATATTAATTGTGAGTCGCACAAACGTCACGGTGATTGGATGTGTTCATGAAAATTGGCGCAATCGCAACATCAAGAAATCCTGGAGGGGCTGGTATTTTAATTTGCACTTCCTATTCTATTCTAGCTATTAACCGCTTTTGTACCTTATTTTTACTTGCATGTCGCGGTCAAGTCCTCCACTGACTGAAGTGTATGCGGACAGAATCAAAACAGCGTCTTCATTGAGTGGCACTCTGCATGTGGGCTGCATGAATGGAGAGAACGATATGCTGCAAGAAAAAATGAATCCATAAATAGAGTGGACTGTGAGTGCAGGCAACCGAGGGATTCAACTATGATTTCCAACATCGGCCCTCGTGACCAAAAGAAACAGGCCGGCCCACTGGGAATGCACGCTCGCTCGCACGCACACACACACACATATTAACCTTTGCCCCCATATTTCTATATGCTATAAAATGAAATGACAAACCGCGTCTGTGGAGACAACTGGCCTTTGATACACTGACACCCCAAGTCCACCTCTAAATCCACAACACCCAGTCCAGCGTGCACACACGCACGCAAACAGGGACCTTCTTCCTACTATGTGTGTATTGAATGCTCATGGGTCACATCACTCATTTATCTAATGTACTGTAAATGTCAGACAGCAACATGTATATGGTAAGGAGAGAAGTTCCCATAGCACAAATCTGGAAATTTTAAAACAGTTTAAAACCGCTTAGATTACTTTGCCTGGGGCCAAAGGTGTAAATGATGCACGCACACAAAAATGACTTCCAGTGACGCTTCCACACACTGCTGTGAGAAAGTGTGTACTTCCATGTGTGCGCTGCACCATGCATGCAGTCAGCTGAGCTGAGAGCCATGTACTGCAGCAAAACAGCAAATAGATGAACGCCAGACAGGCCACTGGGTGTTTGTTGGGCGATTTCAGGCTTTAAGCTAGTTTAGTCACTTTACTGTATGCAATACAAACAAATACAGTTAGCTTAATGACTCCAGCATGGCTTCCGACCCTACCCCATCAGAGAGGAGACTGATATCAGGGCAGTAAAACAAAGCCGTCCAGTGGGAACAGACTGAACAGGCACACTGATGTCAAGTGTCCTGATACGGTGCGAGAGACGGGACGAGCTAACAGACCTCGACAATTGAAAGTGTGCATATTCATATGGTCAGTCATAATAAGCGTTGTCTGCAGTCTTAGTTGGTGGCCGATGCATAGCAGTTAGCAGCAGCTAGCTGTACGAAGCTAGGTGCTTGGCACCCTTTAGGTACCAAGCATAACTGGAGAGCTTTGTGTGTGAGAACCGTTTTCACTGGTCGACATGTTTGCACGTTCACTGCTGAAGACTCAAGGAAGTCCTGTGGTGTGGTTTCATTTTAAATGACGTGTTCATGGAAAATAGCACAAAAAGGTGACATATTGATAGAAGTCATTGCGGTTTGGATATGCTGACAGACCGCTGGACGTATGGGCTAAAACGTACAGCCACATTTAAAATCCTCCGCGCGACTTGTTCAAACTCCCCATCAAAACTTAGTAATTAGGATGTTTCATAATGCTAGTTTAGAAAGTCAGTCGTATGTCCCATGTGGAACATTTGTAGCTATGCAGTATTTATGTGGCTGACACACTTCACATATCACATATGGGGTCTCACTAAAGCCTGAGTAGGCACTTAGATACAAGATGTCCAGGCATCACATGTTCACTCACATCAGGGATACATATTTCATCGTGCCGTGAGCCAATGGACAGCACCTTCCCCACCAGGACGCTGTCCATTTTGGAAAGGTCAAAGTGGTTATTTTTGGTTTGGAGGACAGACATCACTGAAGTACTTGAATTGATTTAATATTGAATACAATGTGCGTTTAGAAATTTAAAAAGATGTCCAACCACATTTTAGGGGACTCCATGTGATGTTAATTTACCAACAATTCCTCCCACTTAAATCATTTTCCAGACCCATTCAAAAGCGTTTTGGATCAGTTCTTGCATGTTTAGGCACATTACTCTACTCGGTCCGGAAAAAGTTGCAGGAATAGTTATAAAAATTAAAGCTCCGGCTTGTTTATTTTTGTATTTATTTAAACCAATCACAGCTGTCCTGGGTGGCGCTCGGCACCCAGTGCAGAAACAGCGGCCTTGCTAAATAGTGGAGAAAGTGGAAGGGGAGGGACTCGCCCGTCCCAGCCAGACCAGGTTCATCATCACAGGGATTAGACTTCGGGAAGTTAGGAAGGTCTCTGAGCCAAAATGTAGGAGAATTAAAGGAGAATTCTGGCCAATTTCCATGTGAATCTTGATCTCTACAAATATCCAAGTACTTTTGTTTGAAAACCCCCCCGACCTGAATCGGTGCAGGAAACACCGAGTACCTGCTGCTACGTGTACAAGCTCCCACCGAGCTAAAACGGAAGTCAACGGGGCAAGTTTCAGAGCCTTTGTGCCTCTTAACAGACACATTGCAATGAATATGTCTGTATAACATGAACAGGGCCCTTACGTAACATCAAGTTGTGTTTAATTATCTACTTGTTGGTTTGTACATCGATGAATATAATAAAATAAGCAACAGCATGTTAAATAATGATCTATATAGTTTCTGGTTAAGTAAAGGTGTAAGAGCCATTTTCATTTTGTTGTGGGTGTATGCCAAAAATGGCCCACTCCTGTCCCTAGTGTGCTTATGAGGGATGTCTATATAGGGAGGAACCATTCCACAGGTAACAGGGGGGCTGAACCATCAGTAACAGTGGAGATGAAGCTTATTAGGTAGACACCCTGCACTATATCGGATCCTTGTAATGGTTTGTTTTTGATGAGAGGTGATCACGTCTACTGTCATTTTAGATGTTTTTTTTTTTCCAATATTCCGTCCCCCTTCTTGTGTGTAGATGGTGGTGGGCCAAAGCGCCTGGGCCAAGGTGGCGAAACCCCTGTCAAAATGTGTCTGGAATGAACCGAGGAGGCCACTTCCTGCTGCTCAGTGTGTGAAGGCCTGAATAGAAGCATGAGAGCTGGGTGTAAAGTAATGGTAGGCTCCTCTGGTGTGCCTCCTAAACCCAGCAGCAGCGCACACAGACCCACATGTACACACTCACCATGTGTTTCTATTTTATCGTGTGTGTGTGTGTGTGCATGGGAACCAGCCGCGGTCCACCAGATCATTACAGCCTCATTCATTAGAGTCATCCTTTAACGTCAGGTCTGCCCTCAGTCTCCCCAGAACCCCGTTGTTTCACACTGGCACACACACAAGCGCACCCCCCCCACCCCCTCCCCTGTCCAGCTCGTACTGGAGGACCCCAACGTCTTTGATTCCGTGTGCCTTCACGTTGTGGTCCTCTGTGAAATGCTGTTCCCGTTTGGCTGAAATCTCTGAATTCTCCCATTCCAGAAAAAAGAAACCTCAAAATAAACTTTGGCAGGCCTTTCGGTCCTAAGCGGCCACGTAATCAATCATAACCGGGGCATACAAATTCATCAGCTTGGATCCATTTTGCCGTAGTTAAAGATCAAAAGGTCGCGAGTTGACTATAGGAAGTCCAGGTACTAACCCGGGCTAATTTATCTAACATGGGAGAGATTTAGCCCCCCGAGGAGACGGGGACATGGTTTTTCTCCATCCCGCCGAATATCCTCCATGGGGCTCGAGGGCACTTAGTCTCGCCGCAGCGTATCCTGTACGCCGTTTAACATTCCATTGATCAGATTAATTGCAGTTGATTGTGTCCTGTGTGAGAAAGCCTGTGGAAGTGTAGTACGTTTTAGGGAAATAATTTATAAGGTGAGACTTCGACGTGGGGGCTGGTTATGAAGTGCACTTGAGGAGGATTAGGAGATTAGATTCAAGAATCAGTGTGAAAACGTTGCCTTTATCAGTGCCAATCCCCCCCCCCCCCCCCCCCCCCCCCCCCCCCCCCCCCCCCCCCCCCCCATATCTCTATTTTTCCCGCTCTTTGGCCAAACTCTTTCAGCCTTTTTATTGAGTTTGTCAGTTTGCGGGTCTCTCCGCTTTCTCTCTCCGTCACTCGCACACACTCTGCTTCTCTGCAATTATGAATAATTGTGACTGTTTTGTGGGTTCTGGACTCCCCTGGTTCTCCTCAGCGCTCGAGGGGGCAGTCACCTCTGCCGCATTGGTTTCAAGTGTGTGTATGTATGTTTACACGCACACGCACACACACACACACCCACCCACCCCCGCTTGCACACGCACGCACTCACTTCACACATTCATTGAAAGGGCACCATTCAGGAAGTGGCAGTGCTTTGAAGACAGCACTCGGTGTTTCCAAGTGTGGAGCACTTACTGGAGGTCAGACCGGGGGTCTATTAGGCCTCTCATATTCATTATGGAGGGATCAACAATACCCCCTCGTCACCATGACCCCTGGACCCGGGATGTTTTTCTGTTGGTTTTTGGTTGGGAACTCCTGAGGGCTTGAAAGAGGATTTAGTAAACACAGGCAACCGTTTTGGGTTGTGTTGAGTAAGTTCCTCTTGGGCTCGCGAGGAAGCCAAACAGGGAATCGGGAGGAGCGATTACCCAAAATATTCATCCCTGCCGCGTGTTTTCAGATTGTGCTCCCCGTATGAAACCAATAACAGAGGGAGGTTTGGTATTTTGGAAACAAAAGAGCGCCGGAGGCAAAGACCAAGAACATTTGAAAGACGGTGGTGAAAATCCTGGTGATGATTACTATCCAGACGTGGAGGGGAAGGCCATTTCAATTCACTGCCCGAGGATTAATGCCACTGAGCATTTCCTCAGTGGGCTTTGTGTGATTGGGAATGTCTTCCAGGCTGCTCAAATGTGCCATTGCTATGCAGAAAAGGCCTTCTCGTCTCTTTTACATGCTGGCAAACACTCAATCTTACACAGTCAAAGAAACTTACAAATACTCACAGCAGACACACACACACACACACACACCTCCCGAGCCCCTTTAGGGATGATATTCTACACCACAGGCTGAAGCACACATCCTCACTGACGCAGTATCGCCTCCAAGCTCCTGTCATGCACACTACCTGGTGTGTGTGTGTGCGCGCGCGGGGGTGCGTGTGTTAAGCGGACCCGTCAGTTTAGACTAAGGTGATCGGCCCGCTCTGACCCAACCCGCGCCCCGCGGGGGTATCCCAGTGTCCCGCTGCCCCGCTGTGGGAAAGCCGAGCGTTGGATGGGGTGTCCCGTAGCGCCTGCCTGGCTCCTGGGCAGCAGACAGCTAAATCAGTCACAGATTGGATTATTAACAGACAGTTATGAATACATCTTTCTTAGATTGCACACACAGGGAAACACAAGCAGAAGTGAGCGTGCGAGGCTATTTATTATAACTCCTATTACAGCACATACATGCAGCAGATTTCCCTCTCTTAGGTGATTTATCTGTATTTCTCTTTTCCTTAAACTTTCTTTTCACAGGTCTTATCCTTTTTTAATCCAGTTTCTCTTTTCCTCTCCCTCACTCTCCATCTTTCTCTCCTCCTCCTCTTTTTCCCCCCTTTCTTCTCAACCCTGAGGTCACAGACTCAGTTTCAAAGTGTTGATCCTCATCTGAAATCCATTTTAATCAGCGCGGCGCTGGACGCGAGGTGCAGGCCTGTGAGACCCGATACGTGTGTGCGAGCACGCCTGTTTGGGTTCCGATGGCTTTCTGTTACGGCTTCAGTCCAAAAGAATCAACGAGACACCTGGCACAGCGCTTGGGAAGCATGCGAGATGGCGCTTTGTTCTCTTTACATTTGTGCGACTGTTTATTGAAGCCTTCACACTGACATTAAAGAGCTCTAATGTCCTTTTGCTACTGTCTTATAGCATGTACATGTTTGTACTTTGGGATTTTTTTCCTTGCTTTTGCATGCTTTTTATATAATGTATGTATAAATTAGATTAATTAGATTTTGAGAGATTATCTAATACTAAATCTAATACAACAGCTTGGTAATAAATCCGACCATCACTGATATAAATGGGGAAGACTTAATAATACTCTAACACGTTCGGATTTAATAATTTAATAATTTTAACAACTTCCTCCAAAACTGAACATACACTTCAAACCTCTCTGTAAAAACGTTATAACATTAATTGTATTACTGTTGACTAGACTACATGGTCCATGAGTACTGGCCCCTATATCTGCACTAGCATAGACCAGCTATTGTAATTGTTTGGCAGAATTTTGATGCAAGTTTTAACACTTGAAATGCATTTTTGTAGTTTTTAGTGACTTTAGCGTAAGAAGATTCATTTCATTTCATATGTCAAGTCATCTATTTATTATACAGGAAAGTTGGAAAAAGTAACACCACATTACAATACAAAAACGGGCCTGACTCAGTTTAAAAATTGGTTTCAGCATGGGCACAGCACGTCAAATTAAGACGTTAATACAACACATTGATATAGAAAAATAAATGTCGACAACTGAAAACAATACAGTTACATCTATATATATCTTCAGCTACGGCGTAAAGGCTTTACTCGTGTTGTATGGGGTCGGGGGATAGGCGCAGGCACGTTGATTTGAACCCAATGGCTTAACTTCATTGTTAACTTCTTTACAAATCTTCCAAAATTCCCCTTCCCCCCCCCCCCAAAAAAAGAGATAAAACATTATGTGGTGACTTTTTTTCTAACGTCACTCAAAACCATCCCAAAATTGGAGGGCTTTTAAAGTTGAAATAACAGAACCATTGTTGGGCGGATTATTCCTCAGCGGGGCTATTTTGACTGTCATCAACTTCCGTAAGTCACTCATTATTGAGATTATAGCAATATATATGTATGATGCGTGTGCGTGCATGTATGGCTGTGTGTGTGTGTGTGTGTGTGTGTGTGCGCTCCTTGTCTACGGGGCTCTGATCCCCCATGCGGGGTTTTGAGTATCCGTCCCGATCACCAGGAGCTGATAAGAGGAGTGTAGTTGTAGTCTTTCATCACCCCGGATGAAACATTCCTTTCTAATAGTTTGGATCAGCCTCACAGGCTGTTAACACTCGGAGCCGTGGTACCTGTGTACCTGTATGTCCACTGGCCGAAAAAGCCCAAGTAATAGCTGGGGGGGGGGGTGCAGAGCCAGACAATCTGCACAGAATTGTTAGCAAAGACAATCTTGAAAAATACATTTGAATATTACATTTTTATGCCTACAGTTACTATCATTTGTATTTATTTTTGCTAATTCAAGAGCATTCAAGAGCATTTTTTGGCCTACTTATGTTGCCCAACATGCTCTATATCGTCTTTTATGAGTAAAAGAAAAGTGTGTTGAACCCAAGACATGGGCATTTAATTGACCAACAGCTTATCTTGTCTTTCTAAAAGCACACGCGGGAATTCTTTGTAGTCTTTGTCCGTGGCCCCTCGGCCCGTGTGCCGGCCCAGTTAGGGAGCGGCCAAACCAGTTCTCGGCATTGTTAACAACATTTAATCAAAGCTCGATCCAAGTCGCTCCCTTTGTTCCCGCGCCCGGCCGGAGGTAAAGTATGTCTGTCGCAGGGAGTCGTGTCTCTGTCCGCTGACAGACGACCAAAGAGAGGCTTCTGTATGTTCTTATCTCCATCTGACCCTCCTGTCAGATCCCCCTGCACATGAAAGACACACTAAAACCACGTCTGTAGGAACTAAATAAGATCAGACAAGCCCCTTTTTAAACGTGAGCTTTCAGATGTGTTACTCAAAGATGAAAGTTATTCCAGGAGCGTCTTTAATTCCCCCGGTGAGGAGGCTCCATTTTTGAAAATAGCGTTTTGAATTTTTCCGGCTATTTTTGTCTTTTTTTTTTTTTTAAATCTTCAGCTAATTCCCTTTAGCACGGATAAAAGATGCACTGGATTCAGCTCGGCTAGGGTTACCCATGTGGGACCGGTCCGACGCTCAGCTCGGGTTGCCGTCCCATATGCGGAGCACTCCGAGTATCAATCACTGCATCTGAAGAAGCATATTGATTACCGATACAGCATCATAAATCAACACACAGACACTCACACTTATGCTCTCTCTCATACACACACACACACACACAGGGAGGTTATGAAATCATAACAACACATCTGGCGGAGGGGTGTAACAGGACTGGGAGATGCAGATGAGGTCACGCTTGCGGCTCCCTGTCGCCTGATCAGAGACAACGAGAATCCGAAGCGGGATGCTGAATGAACCAAAGACGCTGAGAGAGGGTTTGATTCCGGGGCCCGGTTTTCCTGCTCCGTCCTGGGGACGCGGTGACGGCATTCCCACTCTGGAATGGGACACGTGTTCCTCCGCTGCTTGGCCAGAGGGCAGACATGGAAGATCTGCAGCTTTAAGAGCATTTCTCCTCCAGACGGCCTTTATTCCCTTATTTATTAATCCCCACAGCACCCCTCGCAACATTGAGGGATTCAAGACGTGTTCTAGACATCCAGAGAGGAGGATTTGATTGCTCAAGGTGGAAATCGGCTCAGTACTTAAGACGCCGTAGATTCTTCTTCTCCTTTTTTTCTTGCGTGAAGGGGATCCGCTCTGTACGTGCAGGCAGCCCAACAAGCAGCCTCTCATCTAATCTAATATTTATCAAGCCGGACTGTGTGAATGGAGTTGTGTTCAGCCACTCGGTTTAGTGCCAACACGGGATGTTTTTAGGTGGTCCGAGTCTGAAAGGATGAGCTAGTAGCCTTACTACGTAGTCTTATTTCTCTTATTCTCATCAATTCACGGTATGAGGAAAAAACATCGTTACTTGGGATGAACTAGCAGATATTTAAATGTACTCAGTTCTGCCTGTCTGCTTTCAGTACTCTGCTAAAATACACACAAAACACACTGCTAAAAACAAATGAAAGGAAATCATTTCATTGAATTCAATGTAAAATGCAGCACTAAAGTGAGTGTCTTTCACGACCGGTCGCAGCTGTGCAACGTATTTTTAATGAAGAAATGAATATCGCAGTGACGACTTAAATAACATATACTGTGCCTGCTCAACAGATTCCATGAGGTTACTGAAACCAGAGGAAATGGTGGATTTTTTTTTAGCCTAATACACATTAGGTACTGCATCTGGATCCTCATTTCTTAAAAATGATACAGTCTTAGACATAGACACACTTTGTTATCATTCAACTGCATATTCCTAATATACAGTTGAGAGAGATTCTGTTGCAAGAAACAGAAAACAAGTCAAAAGTTCGAAATAAAAAAGTACGCGCAATATAAAATTAAAAATGATTCTAAGACGATTATGACTAGTGCTAATAGCGCAGTGAAGTGAACAATATACATTTTTAACACACAGCAGTGGGGGCATGCATGGCTCACCGTACACATAACGTGTTTTACACATAACTATTTCCCAGGTAGATGATTCAACTTCATTGTCTCTCTTGTTGACACAGTCAGTTTTCCATGTTTCTCGGTTGTCCTCCATCTGGTCTCTTTTACGTCTGCTACGTCAACCTTCTCTCTCTCTGGCCACGCAGTCCAGTTCCCTGCATGCTTAGGGCCGGTCTCAGTGTGACCAAGAGTCATTAAGATGAGATCTTTATTAATGAGGGACAGGGTTTGAGATGAATAAACCCTCCCGTTATCCTCCGGTCAAAATTTGACCCATTTTTTTCAAAAGGTTTCTGCATTTAAATTAGAATTGTGGGTTTCTTTCAACCAAATTCTCAAAAAACAATAGCATGGATGGTTCCGTGCAACACCTTTCACAAGTAAGATTGATGATCAGTTCACTACTTTCATTGATCGTGGCTGTTTTATTATGTTTTACAACATTTGAAGGAAAGAATTTATAAAAGAACATGGAAAAAAGGGACAAAAATGTGGAGGAAAACGAGCACAAAAACGTCAAAAGAGCGGGAAAAAATCAACAAAGAACTCCGGAAGAGTGACAACATGTCGGAAAAAAAGAAGAAAAAGTTTTGAAATACACCGGGAAAACTGACAAAAGCTGCTCACGGTTTAAATTTCAAATTTTTACCCAAAAAAAACAAAAGTTGCAAGGCCGACGGGAAGACAACACATCTTTACATATTCAACTTGGAATCCAAAATCGGAAAACACATGAAAAATGCATTCCTTTATGAATCCAACTAAAAAAACATGTAATTTTCCTGCTTTATTTGTATTCTTAAATCAAAAACAGGAAACAAAAAAGATATCAAAGATCAATCTATTGACAAATGTCCCAGAGTTACCAAAGACAGGAGGACTCCTGTCCCAGTACTGCGTACAGTAAGTACACTATGTACTGCAAATTGAGCCTGGTTTTTAATTTTACAAAACATTGTGTGGATATACATTCACCGGCCACTTTATTAGGTACCCCATGCTAGTAACGGGTTGGACCCCCTTTTGCCTTCAGAACTGCCTCA